>NC_056762.1:36536863-36837917 GCF_018687715.1 Carya illinoinensis | reverse complement strand
ATCAATCCATCCTTTTCAAATATCATAGTTTGTTTTATTATGTAACTTTGTCGTATAACCCAATGTTGTGTCACGTCACTAATCTCACTCTTTTTTAAAGCGATTGTGCGACGTTTACAATTCTATTACTGTATGTAATATTGCTCAATAATAAATAGGTCCAAGAGAATGGAGTCTGATTGAGGAGAATATTGTCAATATTTGTTCGCCTCTTTCTTCATTCCATCTCTTGGAATGAGTTTTCCTAAGAACATTAAATATTTTTTAATATCTTATTATATATTTTTTAATAAAATACTGCCTACAAAAGAAAAAGCATAGGCGGAGGAGCTTGAAAGATGAAAATTTGATGGGAATAATTATTTTTATTTGTTATAGAATGGGCAATGATTAATTTATTTGTTCTCTTTAAAGTTAGGATTTTTCCTTTAGATTTTTTTTTTTTATATAGAAAAGTAATTATATAGTTATCTCAAAATTTAAAAATAAAATAAATGAGTGCTGATCAAATTGAAGAAATAAACTCAAAAAAACATAGCATCATTCTCCTATTGGGGCTTCTCGCTTCCGTCAGTTGTTTTGTGTTTCTTTTAAATATATATATTTTTAATATTTTTACATATTTTTAAAAAATAAAAAATTTATAATATTATTAAAAAATACTTACTTAATCTAAATAAAAAAAAAAAAAAAATCTCAATAATAACTCTAAAGAAACATTTTCCTTCACCTAAAGCAAAAGTAGTGCATTAGCAGCCCTGGAAACTGGAAAGTGGAGAGTCGTGTGCATGAAACGATAAACTGAATAAAGTACACCGAAAAGCATTCAAGCAGGCGGCATGACATACGTCTGTCAAACATTCTCATTATTGAACAATTGGAATAATCCATAATCCATCACGTGTCTTTTATATAGGTAATGCTACGGTGATTATCGAAATAAAATAATATTATATATGTTATAAACTTATTTACATGACTATACATAATTATCAATTAAAATCATTTAATTATCAATTAAGATTAATTTTTAATCATTAATTAAAACTATTGAATCATCAATTAAGACATATTTTTAGCCATCAATTAAAACTTAAGTTATACATACTCCTTTATATTCTTATATGAGTTTTGCTATATACAAGCAAAATCGCGTACTAATTTGCGTATCAATACTGATTTTTTCATACTTAAAATTTAAATTAATATTATTTTCAATAAAATCTATTTTTTAACCAATCACAATAAATTGATACACATATTAATGTATAAGTGTGCTTACAACTAAATTTTTCCTTCCTATATATATGGGTATCATTCACTTGTATATGAAGTTTTTGCATTGAAAAACAACTCTTTCTCTTGCAACTATTTCTCTTATAATATTATTTTTCTTTTAATTTCATAACACGTTATCAGCACGAAAGTTCTAAAGATTTTGAAGGTAATAATCTTCTACTTCAAGTAAGTTTTTGAATATATTATTTGTAGTTCCCAAAATAAATATGAAATATTACATTACTTATTATTACTTGATTAAACTCTATGTTTATTCTCATGATTTTATGAATGTATTTCTTATTTATAATATAAGCATACTTATGTTCCTGATTTATATATGTAGAAAATGTCAAATCTTACAAAATTAAAATTCGTTGCTATTGAAATTTTTGGAAAAAATTATTTATCTTGGATCCTTGATACTGAGATCCATCTGGATGTGACGAATCTAAAAGATACAATTAAAGAAGGAAATCCAGAGTCCCGGCAGGACTGCGCTATAGCAATGATTTTCCTTCGACATCATCTTCATGAAAAATTAAAAACTGAATATCTTACGGTGAAAGATCCTCTTATTTTGTGGAATGATTTAAGTGAGAGATATGAACACCAGAGAACTATAATCCTTCCAAAAAATCGTCATGATTAGATGCACCTAAGGTTGCAATACTTCAAGAGTGTTAGTAAGAATAACTCTGCACTCTTTAAAATTAGCTCACTATTGAAATTATATGGTGAAAAAGTCACTGATGATGACTTGTTAAAGAAGATATATACTACTTTTCATGCATCGAATGTACTCCTACAGCAGCAGTATCGAGAGTAAAAGTTCAAAAAATATTCTTAACTTATATCTTGTCTTCTAGTGACTGAGCAAAATAATGAACTTTTGTTAAGAAATCATCAGTCACGTCTTACTGGTTTTATATCATTCTCTAAAGTGAATGGTACTAGATTTACACAATTCATATAAGCGAATTGTGCATTTTTTCAAAGAAACTAAGGGTGTGGACGCATTATTTTAAATTTCGTATCGTACCGGCCGATACGGTCAAAATATAACGTATCAAAATACTAACCGATACAGAAAATGAGTCTGTTTTGTACCGGTTAAAATATCAATCGTGTCAGTGTGTTTTAGCCGGTACCTGTTGGTATTTCGGATTTCAATTTTTAATCATTTCGGCCTATACGTATAATAGCTATGGAATGTTAGTGCTCTGGGTAGTTTTGCAATTTCGTTTCTATGCAGGGGCATTTTCGTAGTCACAGAATCACAACGGTATAAAAGGACTATTGCGTTACTGCATCTACACCTCGTTTTGCTCAAAGAAAAGTAAAAAGACCACAATCACGTCTGACCTCACTTGAAAGTAATTTTTTTAATTTTTTTTAATTAATTTAAAATATATATGAATATATTCTATTGTATATAAAATAATATATTATGTCTTTTAATCATTTCTTCTAGTTAGAAATTTCAGAATTGGATTATTATTTTATGTAATTTTAATACATTTTTTTATTATTTATTTTACTTGGTAATATTATTTTTTATTTTTTTACGTGATCTCAAGATGAGTGCTTTTATTTTATTAGTTGGATTTAGACTTATTTAATTTTACAAATATATCTATTGTGTTAAAACTTAAGACTCGTATTGAGAAGTAATATTATTGAGTTTATGACTTATTTTATTATTATTTTATAATATAGTTTATGTGTGTATATATATAATTTATGTATATATAGACTATTCCGAAACGGTACCAATATCGAAATATTTTGTTTCAGTGCCTTAACCGATACGATCTCCCGTACGGTATTCAAAACTTTGTGTGGATATGGTAGGAAAAACTATACAAGTGGAGATCCTAGAAACGATCACACTAAAAGAGATAATAATAGATATACACCGTACCACTAGAAATTGTTTAACCCAGAGAATGGTAAAGGTTTTCAAAATAAATTTTTAAATAAAAATGAAGATGGATGCCATAGATGTGGTATGACTAGACATTGATCTCGTACCTATCGTACAGTTAAACACTTTGTTGACTTATACCAAGCTTCTATAAAATAAAAAATAAAAAAATTTGAAACAAATTTTGCTGAACCATTAAATGCTTTAGTTTATATAGATGGAAAAGATATTACAAGTCTTGATATTTCTGATTTCTTTAAGGATTCTAGTGGTAGAGTTGATCATTTGATTAATGATGAAAGTGTTCCTTTTAATTAATATATTTTATTTATCTTATTGTAAAAAAAAATTATATTTTATAATATTTTGTAATGATGAAAGTTTTATATATTTTGTAAAATCATGAGTCTTACTGATGAACTTTTTATCTCTCAGATGAATAATAGAAATATATGTCTGGCTGACAGTGCTACAACTCACACAATTATTAAGGATAAAAAATATTTTCAAAATCTAACATTGAGTAAACCCTACGTTTATACCATATCTGGTTCATCGAATCTAATTGAATGTTCCGGAAGAACTTATATTGTGTTGCCTAATGGTACCAAATTTTGTATTGATGATACTCCATTTTCTTCACGATCCAGAAGAAATTTATTGAGTTTTAAGGATATACGTCGTAATGGTTGTCATATTGAAACCACTAACGAAGACAATAAAGAGTATCTTCTCATTACTAAAATAATTTTGAGTCAGAAGCTCGTATTAGAAAAACTGTCTGCTCTCTCATCTGGATTGTATTATACAGAAATGAGAACAATCGAATCACATGTGGTAATGCACCACAACTGCATTGACCCCAGAGTATTTATGACTTGGCATAATCGTCTTAGACATCCGGGATCAATAATGATGAGACGAATAATTGATAATTCGTATGGACATTTCCTAAAGAATCAGAAGATTATCTTACCCAATGAATATCCATGCTCTGCATATTCTCAGGATAAATTGATTATCAAGCCATTTATCTCAAAGGTTGTTTTTTAATTTCCATCATTTTTACAAAAGATTCATGGGATATATGTGGGTCTATTCAACCATCAAGTGGACTGTTCGGATACTTTATGGTTTTAATTGATGAATCAAGTCGATAGTCACATGTTTGTCTACTTTCCACTAGAAATATTGCATTTGTTAAACTTCTTGCCCAAATAATTAAACTACGAGCATAATTCCATGACTATCAAATTAAAACTATTCGATTGGATAATGCAGGTGAATTTACATCTGAAATTTTTTATAACTATTACATGTTAATAGGAATAGATGTTAAATATCCAGTTGTCCATACGCGCACTCAAAATAGTTTAGCTGAATCATTAATTAAAAGGCTTCAACTAATCACTATACATTTACTTATGAAATCAAAATTTCATATTTCTACCTGGGAACATGCTATACTTCATGCAGTATCGTTAATTTGAGTTAAGCCATCAGCATATTACAAATATTTTCCATTATAACTTGCATTTGGTCAACAATCAAATATTTCTCATCTTCGTATTTTTTTATGTACGGTATATGTTCCAACTGCACATCCACAACTACGAAAATGGGTCCTCAACGTAAACTTAGGATATATGTTGGGTTTGATTATCCATCTATTATTAAATACCTTGAGCCTCTTACAGGGGATATGTTTAAGACAAGTTTTGAGGATTTTCATTTTGACGAATCCATTTTTCCAGCATTGGGTAATGAGAAGTCGATGCCTGAAACACGACAGGAAATTATTTGAAAAAATAAAATCATTTCCCAATTTGATCATCGTACAAATGAATGTAAATTAGATATTCAAAAGATTATTCATTTGCAAAGTGTTGCAAATCAATTACTGAATGTATTTACTGACACTAAAAGTGTAGTAAAATCATATATTCCTGCTGTTAATGTTCCAGCGAAGATTGTAGTCCTTGAAGAACAAGTTGCCAAAACAATAATAGGTGAGTCTAAGATACACCTGAAGCGTGGACAGCCTATTGATGTAAAGGAAAAAATTCTTTGGAAGAAAAAAATACAAAATGAATCTGGTACTCCTGAAGAGTCCATACCCACAACACAGGCCATAAGAGTAATTGATATTCCTGAAGAGACTTCTCTTGAAAAAGAACATTCTGAAAAGGTATTTAATGAAATGTCTTCCATTGAAGAGGAACAGGTACCTTAAATAACAAGATTTCGATACATTTTATGAGTACTAGAGAAATTTTAGATAGAAATAAAAATGTTATCAATAACATATTTTCATATAAAATGGTCATTGACATTACCAGAAGAAATGAAGAAATTGAGTCAATAACTATTGAAAAATGTCGACGTAGAAATGACTGGCCAAAATGGAAATCAGCTATTGAAGCTGAATTAAACTCACTAGCAAAACGAGAGGTCTTTGGACCAATTGGACAAACACCAAAGGGTTTAGTGCCTGTTGGATATAAATGAGTATTTATACGTAAGCGTAATGAGAGTAATGAAATTGTGCAATATAAAGCACGACTTGTTGCATAAAGTTTCTTGTAGAAACCAGGGATTGATTATGAGGAAATATATTATCTTGTTATGGATGCAATCACGTTCAAATTTTTTATTAGTTTAGTAGTTACAAAAAGATTGGATATGCAGTTGATGGATGTGGTCACTGCATATTTATATGGATCATTGGATCATGACATATATATGAAAACTCCTTAAAGATATAAAATGCCTGAAATTTATAATCTGAGTACATTCAAAGCTTCTAATTTGAGCACATCCAGAAATATGTATTATATTAAACTTTAAAGATTTTTATATGGGTTAAAGCAATCCGGACGCATGTGGTATAAACATTTTAGCGAATATCTATTGAAAGAAGGATTTGAGAATAATCCAATATGCCTTTGTGTCTTTATTAAGAAATCATACTCTAGATTTGTTATTATTGCAGTTTATGTTGATAATCTAAATCTTGTTAGAACTCATGAAAAGATCAGAAAAACCGGTACATATTTAAAGAATGGATTTGAAATGAAAGACCTTGGCAAAATGAACTTTTGTCTTGGCCTGCAGCTCGAGCATTTGTAAAATGGAATTCTTATTCATTAGTCAAATTATACAAAGAAAGTCTTGAAACACTTTTATATGGACAAATCTCATCCCCTGAGTACTCAAATGGTTGTTCGATCACTTAATGTGCAGAAAGATCCATTTTGTCCTTGTGAAGACAATGAAGAAATTCTTGGTCCTTAAATACCTTATCTCAGTACACTTGGAACCTTGATGTATCTTGCAAATTACACTCGGCCTGATATTGCATTTTCAGTTAATTTACTTGCAATATATAGTTCCGCACCAACTGGAAGATATTGGAATGACATTAAACATGTCTTTCGATACCTCCGAGGTATGGTTGATATGAAATTATTTTATCAACATAGATCAAGTCCACAATTAATTGGATATGCGGATGCAGGTTATCTTTCATATCCACACAGAGGTAGATCTCAAATTGGATATGTATTTACTTATGAAAATTCTACTATATCATGGAGATTTGTCAAGTAAACACTATCTGCTACCTCTTTAAATCACTAAGAGATCATTGTAATTCATGAAGCAAGTCGAGGACGTATTTGGCTAAGATCAGTTATTCAACATATTCAAGAAAAATGTGATCTTCTAGTGATTAATAATAGTCCAACAATTTTATACGAAGATAATGCTGTTTGTATTACTCAAATTAGAAGAAGATATATCAAAAATGATAGAGCCAAACATATTTCACTTAAATTCTTTTATACCTATGAAATTCAGGAAAAATGTGAAATTAATGTCAATTAGATACGATCAAGTAATAATCTGGCAGATTTATTTACTAAAATATTACTAACTACAACATTTAAGAAGATTGGGCAGAACATTGAAATGAGAAGAGTTGAAGACCTATTATCATGCACTTTTTAGGGGGAGCAAATGCCTTGAAAACTAATGCTGATTGTACTCTTTTTCCTTCGCTAAGGTTTTATCCCACTGTATTTTTCTTTGCAAGGTTTTAATGAGACAATCTTAAAGCACTTGATGATATATATGAATATTGTACTATTTTTCCTTCGCCATTAGTTTTTTTCCATTGGATTTTTCCTTAGCAAGGTTTTAACGAGGCATATTTTTTATGTATGGTCATCTAAAGGGAGAGTGTTATAAACTTATTTGTATGACCATACATAGCCATCAATTATGACTTAAGTTATACCTACTCCTTTGTATTCCTGTATATATGGGTATCATTCACTTGTATATGATCAAGTTTTTGCATTGAAGAACAACTCTTTCTCTTACAATATCCTCTCTTTTTTTTTCAATATTATTTCTCTTTTAATTTTATAACAATATTCTTTTAATTTGATCGTTTTATTTTATATTTTAATATATTTTTACTTAATAGTTAATAAAGTAATTATTAATGTATTTATATTTTTTTATTTATAAAAATTTTTTAAACATGTTTAAAAAATATTTGAAATAAAAAAATGAAATACAATTTGCACAAGAGGCATGCTAAGTGTGCAAATTGAATAGACATAATAGCATTACCACATTATCAAATGTACCCACCAAATATGCACACTAGTATAAATGAGTTTTTTTTTTTCTTCTATTTTTTAAGCATTTTTTAAACATCCTTTACAATTAAGAAAAAATATATATATAAATTTACTAATAGTCACTTTCATAACTATTAATAAATATATATATATGTGAGTGGACATATTAAATAGTCATACTATCATTTTCCCTTATATATATATACTAGGTGGGAGTAACGTGCAAAGCACGTTTATCTAATTTTATGAAATGATTATTTGTAAAAAATAATATATATTTTATAAAAATTATTGATGTCACTTAATAATTTAAGGCATATTAGAGAAAATAAAAAAATTAGTTCAAAATATTATATAATCCAATACATATTTATAACATCTATAATTTTAGCAAAGATGTATACGAAAAATTTAATAAAAGTCTAACATAAACGGTAGTTCAAAATATGTGTTGTTTGATGTTTGTATTATTATTCATCAATTTATGTCATCCTGTAGACGATCAATAGAGATAACATTGAAATTCTTATTTTGTTGTTGGTTGAGTCGATCAGGGACAACATAAAGTTAAAACATAATCTTTTTATAAAATTTGTGGTATAATATTTTCTATATATAGCATATATATAAATCCAAAAATATATTTTGAAGTTGTTGGCCGAATTTACTCTTTCTTGATTAGCTCAATGATCATGGCCTTTGTCACGTACCCATCATAGCAAGCCTACATGTGGAATATGACTTAGCGGAAGTTACGTCCTATTACCATGGGAAAAGAAAAAACACTTTGATTAAACACACTTGTATTATATATTATATGAGATTTTTAAATTTGAAATATTCAATAATCTGAGTTAATGAAACGTATAATACACGTATATTATACTTAGGGATTTACGTCTTATGCACCTAATACACGTGTATATGTTAAGGAAAATGAGATAAATATAATAATTAATCTTTAATTACTTATTATATAAACTATTAAGTATTATTATTATTGTGATTAATAAATCATCTAACAACATTGAATGCTATCTCTGTCAATATTTATGTCTTCATTTTATATGTCAAACCGTTAAAACAAACGGTGTTAACTTTAATGGAAAAACAAGAAAAACCGTTAAAACAAGATTTTCCGTTTCATACACACTTTTTATATATAGAAGATATTGGCACAAAGGGTTTGAGAACAAATTCATAAAGATGACTACTAGACACATAAAGCCCCAACATTGTTGCCGCACCTTCCTTGCCCCTCACCAATGTCGACCGCACCCATCACCTTCCTCACCCCACATCAACATCGCCCCTCAGTGCATATACGATCTCGATCTCTCTCTCTCTCTCTCTCTCTCTCTCTCTCTCTCTCTCTCTCTCTCTCTATGCTAAGAGGGAGGGGAACAAGGGCGGGGGAGTTAAAAAAAACAAAAAACTGTCCTAGCCCACCACCAATTTATGGAATCCCTTTATGTCTATAGTATTTTTCATTTTCAAATCTCGAAATGCATAGGCTCTCGATAATAAGTAGTTGTCCACAAGTGTATCTCGTGTAATTCAAGAAATTTTTTTCCCTAGAATGTCTTTTGGTACCAAAATAAATGGATGAATGATTTATATGCAAAGATATTTTATAAAAATAAATTTATAAAATGATGTAATTTGATAGTGCGTTAAAGTATAAAATTATTTTTATTATAAATTAGCTCTAACGTATCATATAAAGTTATGTCAATTTGTAAATTTTCTTTTGTGAAATGCCTTTATAAGTATAACACTTCTCAAATTAATGTTTTCCTCAATTCATGTAAAGCTTATTGAAATTTCAAATAAATGTCTTTATATACATTTGATTGAGACAAATTATGAGAATATTTTTTTTCTGAAAAGCATTTTTATTAGGTTTTGTGAAAATAGACAAGGTATTTGTGAAAATGATTAAACAAAAGGTTGAAATATAAGGTTGAAAATGATTACTGTATCTCATGTTCCAACAATTTGTTCATTTCCACTTGAAATTAAAGATTACATAAATAAGAGAGGATGATTAAACTCAAAAAGAGAAATATCCTTTTTTTATTATTCAAATATAAAAAAGAATGAGTATTATAAGATTCATACATGTCGATTAGCTACGTTTCGATATTGAGATAAGTTAAATTGTGAATAATAATATTTGTAGGTTCCATTAAAATATGTTTAACATTTTTAGGTTGAAATGAGTTAACTTTTTTTTTTAAAAAGTTAAAAATAATTATAGGTCTTGATTTGAAATAAGTTAAGTTTTATTCGATAAACAAACACAACCTAAACATTTCAATCATTCATTTTGTGTAAAAAAGTAGAGAGTATATCAAAATTTGTTTTATATTTCAAATTTGTTTTAGTTAATTATTCTATAAGTAACGATAGACCCACAGATTCTTTTTATACCTTTTTGCTTAGTTATATTTCTAAATGAGTATTTTTATAAAGTAACACTTTTATAAATTATTTTATAAAAGATATAAATTAAATTAAAATATAATTGCATAATTGCATAGTTATCGTTAAAGAACGCTGAGAATTGCCAAAATCATGCCACGACTTAGCATGCTTGGATAATAAGATGACATGACAACTCTGTGAATAGTAATAAAATGATTTAAATTAAGATGACTTATTAGGTTTTAGAGAATGAGAGGGAAAAAATGGAATAAAAATATTATTTAAATATAAATTTTAATATTATTTCTATTTTTGTGCATTGTTTTGAAATTTAAAAAAATTGTAATAATTATGTGAAAATTTTGAATATTTGAAATTTAAAAATATGTTGTGTTTGAATGATATCTAAGAAAAAAAAATTATGAAAATTTTTTAGATGAAATGAGATATTTATGTAAGTGTCCAAACATGACCTTAGTGAATTAGTTTTGTCTGCCTCAGATGTATAGTGCCTGTGGACGTGGCAATTGCAGTGACGCATTGTAGTGGGTTGCTTGCTTTTTCATATTGAGAGAGACAATTTATTGCAATTTATAACCTCGAGTTGTTGGTTTGTGAGTAGACAAAGCAATCGTCAACTCATCTCACGATTCTCAATTTCTCATCAGCATCCACGGCCGACCAAACAAATCCTAAATCAAACAAAATCCATAATAAGAGGATTGAAACAGAGGTTCTCAAGAGACTTGGAGCGATGTTTTTTCCCATTTTCTCTCGCTCCTTTTCTTGTGTCTTCAAGAGCTTAGGCCATTCATTAATAGTCTAGTAAGATATAGATCACTGCATGTGGTACATAGTTCTAACGCCAAAAGGAGCTTTCCCCATGATGCAAGCTCTGTGTGAAGTCCATAAAGTAGTGGTTAACCCATGGATATCTCACAACCTAATTAATTGGCCTTCATTTTCTGTTGCAGATGCAACCAATATGCCTTTTTCCATGGCAGCAAATGAAGCTTTTGAAAGATCAGTATCCATATCTAATAATGGCAGCTCATATGTTTAGGAGTTAAAAAATATGGAGATTACATCAACACCAGGAACAATGCCTTGGTCCGTAGCTAAGAAGACATAAAAGTATGTTCCTTCACCATCCCATTAGACTTTGTAAGTGGCCAACCCAGCACGATGTGCAACATCTCCCTTAGTATCCATGGCAGAATTGATGCTAATCTCATAATGCCATAGGTATATTGTGATGCATCAAGATATTCACAAACTTTTTTGACCCGGCTCTTAGTCTATGAACCCCTCCTTGCAGAGCTTGGTAAATTTCTTCTTTCCTAGCAATCAATCTTCTCAACTGTGCTGGGTCTCTTGACCAGCACATAGCTTCAGCTATTGCCTGCTCATTCTTCATCCCTTCTATTCTTCCAAGAATAAAATCTGGAAGAGATTTTCCTTCTTCTTAAGAAAGATCAAGCCAGGCTTGCTTCTCAAGATCGAAATTATCTACAATTAGAACTCCTTCCCATTCAAATATAACACTTAACCAACCACAACCAATCCTAAGCCGGGGATTCTGTAGTGAAGGGTTATTGGCTTTATTCTCTGGTGGCCACAAATCAGGCTTCCTATTGAAGGCAGTATCAACGTCATAATTTCAATCCTTTGGAATTAAGTCTTTTCTGTATGAATACGCCTCTTTTGTCAGCTCCATTGCAAGGGCCTTAATTGGAAAAATTCCCAATCGATCCGCTTTGAATCTCAGCAAAGTAGGTGAAGCAACAATCTCTCTACCAAGAAATTCAACAACCAGGAACCGACAGTTATCTGAAGTCCTCCGTTTGCACATCACATCCCTGACAAAAGTCCCTTGACAAAATGGTCCACACCCAAATTCCAATCAAAGATGTAGTGGCAATTGGCTCAACCATTTTTTGATTTTACACACAGACAGCGGGTCAACCCTCTCAGGATTTAAGAAAATTCCCGCATGACACAGATCCTCCTAAGCTCTTGGCGATTGAACAAAATATGAATGGAGCTTTGATCAACTCGACACCTCTAAAACCTATATAACAAACTGCGATTCGGAAATTAAGCTATACCTTCATCAACAGACACCAAATCACACAAAAAGATACGACAACAACATAATCAGTTGCAGATACCAAAGCAGCCTTTCCAAAACACAAGTCCCAACTTTATGGTACCACCACAAGCATCCCTTCAAGCAAAACTAAGCTTAAGCCATCAATCCAAAACCCCAAAGTAACGGAATAAACTATCAAATTAGTTACTAAAAATTTAAATCCAGAAAGTGAGTACACAAAACAAGAAAAGATGGAGAACCTCAAACAATAGATACAGCAAAATCCCACCAAGTTTTATCCAGTAACAAATCTTATTTCCTTCAAATGCACACAAACAAAAGAAATTATGATTATGTATTCTATAATTAAAACGTAAAAATACAGATACAAGAAAAACCTGAAACCTGTTGATAGAGAGTATGAAGGCTAAGGTGTTAAGAGGTAGACGGGGACAGGTTCTTTCGGAGGAGTAGGCATAGATGAATTTCTCTCACTCTTGATAAAGAATGTATGTTTTGTTTTTTCGGTTTATAATTTCTACAGAGGAGGAGGAAGCTTGGAGCCGGTGAGGGATAGAACGCAGCCGGCTGGAGGAACACGTGTCGTTGTTTAAGACGTGATGATAATAGTATCTTCTGGGGTTAGTACTTTGCCCAGGAATTACTAGATTATTCACGCTTTGGGACACCTGTTCCTATCTTCTTCTTTTTTAAAAAAAAATTTAGTTGTAAATATAATTACGTATTAATATGTGCACCAATCGAATGTAATTAATTAAAAAATTGATTTAATTAAAAATAATATTAATTTAAATTTTAAATATGAAAGAATCAATATACAATTTTACTTGTATGTAACAAAACTTTTTTTTTTTTTGATACGTTCGTAACTTCTTTTTTTTTTTCTTTTTTTAATTAAGTTTGCATCCTTGTTGTTTGCACATTGATGGATCTAGACACTACAAAATTCTCGAAATCTATAAATAAATTTAAGAGAGGCCTCATAATAATCGCTAAGAGCTTAATGACTTGATAGTTTATAATCTAGTTCTTCAAATAAAAAATTTGGATTCGAAATTCTCATTCCTATATATTTAATTTTAGCTCAGTTAATTGAGGTATCTTACTCATCATTCCTATACTACATATTTATTAATAAAAAATATATATAAAAAAAAGTGTGTCAATGTGTGATGTAAAAATAATGAGTTGAATTATAACTAAAATTGAAAAGATCATTACTTGGGATCGTCTAATATATTAAATAAATGATAATAATACATATAACTATTTTATAACTTATTTTAAATCAACAAGTATAATTACCACATTTCACTAAAAGGTAATTTTAATCTTAAGTTTAATTTTAAGTAGAGTTGTAGACTAATTCTAGGTTTATCATTTTCTTAATAAGTAATGCTAGATACAGTTTAGAGCATGCAAACCTGCACACTGTATTTGAAAAAAAAAATTTATGTGAATTTAAAATTTAAAATTTCAAAGAAATATGAGACATGCAAATTCTAGAATAAGGCCTAATTTAGATAGTAAGAGCTTATCATATAATTTAAATATCTAAACACTATAAATACAAACACTTTTCTATTTCAAGATTTCAACTTTTTTCATCTAATAAGTATTTAATCAATACAACTTTTTCAACCTTTCAAATAAAATACAAAAATCAATTCAATTTTATCAAATCTCAAAACAAGAATTATATTCTTAACAATATTTAACTTTATAATATATTCAATTTTTTTTCCTCTCATTTCTCAAAATTTTATAAAATATATTAATTTAAATTATTTCATTACTATTCACAAATTATTTCACTTGTTAATATCATGTTTCACGCATCTTTGGGCCAAGCTCTTAGCAACCTGGGTCTTCATTCTTGGATCTGCATACACAAAGAAAACAAAGAAACAAGAGTCTTGGTGGAGGCTGAAAAGTTTCCGATGGCTAAATCAGTATTATCTTAGTTGTTTGTGCGAAAAAGTAAAAGAGTCATAAATAGTTATTTGTACCTGGAGATTACCTTTTATATCAAGTTTCTGAAGGTTAATTGCCCTTACTTCAAGTTTCTTTAGTTAGTTTCCATTAATGTGGCATAGCTTATGGAGTGACACAATTAATACAGTATGGCTCCCTATCTCTTTCATCCTATGAATGCACGTTGTTAGACTCCTCCTCCTTTGCTCGTCAGTAGATCAAGCTTCCTTACATTTTCGGCCCACCTGCTTATACAATGTTATTTGAGGTTAGGTGTCATAAGGAGATGTCGAGGTAAGGTGTATCCTCATTCCTTGTATTTTGAAAGTCTTTTTGCGTGATTATGGACACAGGCCGAACTTTGGTGGGCTAGGTGGCTGCTCAGTTAGCCAAACTCTCCATGTTTAGACTTGTCATCTAAACCTTTGGCTCGAGAGAAAAAAACCCTCTTAGATCACTATTATTTATAAGTGATGTCATCTTGATTGTCCAGACAAGTCTAATAATATAATTTTTCTATGAATGGTCGTGGTATACTCAAAACCTTATTTCCTATGTAGCAACGTCCACGGAACTCAAAAACGGTAATTCAGAGTCGAAAGTACATTATCATAAGTGCAACTTTACACAAATTTACAATACAAACATCAATTATAATTTATATAAAGAGCTTTGCTCCTTATAAGTTTATAAGTTTATAAATCACATATTAAACTTTTTTTTATATTTTTTATTTTTTAAAATTTTATTATTATTTTTTTAGTTTATTCTTCTTAAATTAATTAAATTTTTTTACTTATTATCTAAATACCAAATATTAAAAGGAAAAAAAAAATATATAGTATATAGTGTATGAGCTTATTTTTAAAATTTTTCTTATACAGAATGTCCTGAAGTGGCAAACTCGTGGATCTGACGAACTTGGGGCCTGTTTCCAAACCGTCATAGTCTGCAGGTAATCCCACAACGGCACCGCTTCGAGGTGTGTAACCATTTTTGTCCCGGGCTCGAGGGTGCTAGTTTATGCTTGGAGTCTCTGTGAGCGAGCGAGAGAGGGGTATTGGGAAGCAGCAAAATGGGAAACCGGAGGTTTGCGCAGATATCGACGAGCGATGAGGACGAAGAGGAAGAGGCGCTGCCAAGGCAACACTCCTCGAATAAAGTGGAGGGCCAGCCGAGGCTGAGGAGGCTGAAGCGTATGAATCTTGCAGAGAAAGAAGTGGAGCCACGGCAGAAGAGGAAGGAGAAGAAAAAGAAGTCGGAGAAGAAGGATAGGGAAGTACCGCAGAGCGGCGACGAGGAGGAACAGCAGGAGGAAGCAAAACCGATCGGGGAGCCGGTTAGGATTTCGGGGAAAGGAAAAGGACGGAGGACCCATTACGAGGCATTCGAGTTTGACGGGAACCGATACGACCTGGTGAGATTTTTTTTTTTTTTTTCTGCTTTCGGATTGAAATGTGGGGTTTTTCTGAGGGTGTTGGTTTGTTGGGAATTTATGGTTTTTGCGTTGGAATTTGTGGAAGTAAAGGGAATTGAATGAAGGGAAAGAACGTTTTGGTGGGCTTTTTTGTGGGTTCTGATCCTGGATTTTGGTTATAATCGTTACTTGCAGTTTGTTGATTTATTGGTTTCATTGATAACGTAGTTGGGGGTTTTGGTGCAATTTAGCGATTGGTTACTTTTACGAAAAGTAGGTTATTTATCCTGGTAAGCCTTAATTGTTCATTAATCTAGCATGTAAAAATGACCATGTAGGTGTGCATGCTCGAAAGAAGTGGATATAAGCATCATTACCCATTCTATTGGCGTTCTATTCCGATGAACTTTCACTACCAATTTATGTTTTCGTGCTTGGATTTAGCGTTTTGGGGTCGTGTTTGGGTATTGCCTTCGATTGAAGGTATGCATAATGCATCCATGTGACTCAGAAACTTTAGGTTGTTCTCAGTAGGGCTGGGCAGCGGGGCACTCCACCCCGTCAGGCATCCGCCTGGCCAGAGAGGGGGCTCCGCCGCAGACCGGGGGCATGTGGTTTTATCTTAGATTTTATTTATGTATAAATAAAACAACATCGTTTCAGGGTTGGGTTTAACTTAAACCCCCCTCCCCTCCCCTCGTCCGTCTCTTTCTTTCTTTCCCCTCTCTCTTTCCTCTCTGAATCTCTTCCTCCCCGGTCGTTCTCTCTCTCTCTCGCCAGCATGGGGGCACACCCGTCCTCTCCTTCTCCACTTTTTCTTCTCCTTTTTGAAGCACGAGTTCCACGGCCACGAGACGAATGACCATGGGTTTGCGAAGAGACCCATGACCATTTGTGGCCGTTATTCATTTTTCAGAATCTCAGATCTGTTGTGTAACTTGTGTTTTGGTTGTTTTGGATTTTTTTTTCCAATTTTTTGTGGATGGTTGTGGATTTGTTGTTGTTTTTTCTGTTGTTTTAGATTTTTTGGTGTTTTCTGGTTGTTTTTCACTGTGGGTAGGCGGGGTGGGGTGGACGGTCGTGGGGCCAATCTGCCCCCCAGCGTTTGGACAGGGGCACCTGCCCACTGCGGTGGGTGGGTTACAGGTAGCACCCCTGGTTCTCAGTGGTTTTTTAGGGTATGTAAAAATGTCTCGTGTGCTCTCACATCTTGCCTATGATGTTGTTTTCTTTCCCTCTGTGTTTGAGATTAGCTATTTCTATCTTGGTTGTTCTGCAGGAGGATCCTGTGCTTATAGTTCCCGAGGATAAACAAAAGCCTTACGTGGCAATTATTAAGGTACTCCTGCCTCTATGAAATTACTCTTACAGTCTTCTGCCAGTGCTTGTAGTATCTGCTGCAGTTTTGTGTTTATTGGTCCTGGAAGTTTGCACATAGTCTCGTTGATATGCATCTCATGTCAACTTGAAGTTTCATTTTTGAATGGGGGGTTGATCGGTATGTTTAAATCTAATTTATAGTGAGGTGGCCTAGGAGCTATTCTGTGAACACTATATCTATTCCACTCAGTTTTGTTTAGCTCTGCAGTTTATTGCAAAAACATGAAAGTTCTTCTATTTCCATGAGTAATAGCCTCAGGTAGCCTCTGTGGTGTTCATTTTGTTCACTTAAAATACACAATCATTAATTTGAACAAACACATCTTAGTCACATATCTTCCTGTGAGCCATTAGCATGTGGACCTATGGCAAAGGCATTCCCTTTTGTGGGACTTACAACTTACGTTGTTGTTAAATTATACAACCTATCGTGTGTAACTGATGTTTCTAAGATCGTTTGGACTGCATATGGTGCTTGGGATACGTTCTAATTGACAGTTACTTTGAATATTGATTTGCATTTATATTAATTTTGGTATCCTTTGCTCTACTTCCCTCAAAGGAGTTGTTTTGCAATTGGTAGGATATTACTCGGGCAAAAGATGGGAACGTGTTGGTAAATGGGCAGTGGTTTTATCGCCCTGAGGAGGCAGAGAGAGGAGGTGGTGGAAGTTGGCAATCACGTGATACAAGAGAGTTGTTTTACAGTTTCCATCGTGATGATGTCCCAGCAGAATCTGTGATGCACAAGTGTGTGGTTCATTTTGTTCCCAAAAACAAGCAGATTCCAAGTCGTAAACAGCATCCTGGGTTTATCGTACAAAAGGTGTATGACACTGTTCAACACAAACTATGGAAACTAACTGACAAAGACTATGAAGATAGCAAGCAGCATGAGATTGATCTTCTTGTTCAGAAAACTCTATCATCCTTGGGGGATCTTCCTGACATTGAAACTGAAGATACATGTGTGGATAAGGAAGATCAGTTTAAGAGTAAACGGTCTTTAAGCAGAAAGAACATTTCACCTATTGATGTTTCAAGGGAGGAAGAAGCAAGGCCAGATCAAAATCAGACACCTGGAAGCTGTACTAATAATTCCTCAGAACACCACAATATTTTAGTCAATTTCAATGCGTTAACCGGAGACAACCATCGTGATAAATGTCTGGAGAAGCTGCTTCAAGGAATTCAATACATGTGCAACCCTGTTGACAGCATGCATGGAGATGACAAAGAAAAAGGTGGTTCTAATAGCATCAGCCATGAAAGTGAGAATAAGTGTCAAGAAGTTGCAAATGAATCTCAACAAAAGAGCCTAAAGGTATGAGGTTGTTTATGTTAGCTGTTAGATTGTTCATAAATGATTGGAAGTAGAGGAAAAACGGAAAACAATTATTTACACAAATAGTTTTTTCCGCAGAGCGGTGACTCTTTTCTTTGGCCGGATGCTGCTGTTCCTGCTGTAACTGCACTTGAGCAGGCTGCACATGATACTCTTTCCTTGGACTTTCAGAAGTATAACCAAAAGATGAGGTCGCTGGTGTTTAATCTCAAGGTTTGTTGGCTCAGTTTGTTAACATGCTGTCTAGTGACATGTATTCACAAGCACTTCTTTGCATGCATGTATGCATTCTCAAACATGTCTGCTTATTGTTTATTAGAACCTGATGCCTTGGGATTTTCACTCTTGATATTACGTAATATTAACTATGATAATGGGTTATTCCTCTGCCGCGTGCCACATGTAGGTTTACAGGTTAAAAACAAGGGTCTTACCTCTGCTAGACCTCATAAACAACTATTGTAGCCTTGTCTTTCAAGGTGGATGAGAAGATCATAATCAATTTCTAGCTCCTATCGGTATCACTATTATCAGTGACTGCTTTAGTTGGGCCTCTTCCTCTAGACTTTTTTTTTTCATAAATAAGTAAACGATATTTTTTTTTTATAGGTAAAAGAGATTTTATTGATCCACGTAAAGAGGCAAAGCCCAAGTATACAGGAAGTATACAAGAAAGAGCCTAATTACAAGCTATGTGCTATGGAAAGTAGCATAAAAGTCATTAAAACTCATTCCGTTCAATACAATAGAGGAGGCCCATAGTAACAGTGTATGAAAGAAAAAATCCCTAAATCCAGCTGGAGAGCGTTCCCTATCCTCAAAGCAGCGCCCGTTTCTTTCGTTCCATGTGCACCACATTAGATATAGCGGTACCATCTTCCAAACAGCGGCAATTTGCCGATTGCCTCCAATCCTTTGCCAGCAGTACAGTAAATCTATTACCCTCTTTGGCATAACCCATGCAATACCAAGTCTTGAGAGGATTTCGTCCCATAAGACCTTGACTACTTCACAGTGAATGAGAAGGTGAATAGAGATAGGCATAGCCCAAGTACAAAAGATGGTATAAAGATGGTATATAAGAGATAAGACCTATCTAGGTCGAAGTAGTGGAAACAAGAAAATCATGAAAGTATAGGCCATTAAAATCTAAAGTTATGGCCCATAGAAATAAAGTATGGAAAAATAGAGATCGAAGTTCCTCTGGTAACCACTCATTGTTTTCAAAAGTCTGATCGTTACGCTCTTGCCATATGTACCACATAATGCAAATCGAGATCATCTTCCACACTGCCTTGATTTGTGGGACACCTCTTGGAAGTGTCTAGCTAGCATGTAGCCTACCAACATGGCAGGCATTACGTAAGTTAACTCTATTTGGTCAAACACTTAAATCCACAAGGCTCTGGCTGCCTCACAATGTAACAAGAGATGCTCCACTGTCTCGTTGAATTTCTGGCACATACAACACCAATCTAGGATAATGACCTGGCGCTTCCTCATATTATCGGTTGTCAAAATCTTCCCCATGGCTGCTGTCTAAGTGAAGAAGATTGCTTTAGGAGGCACCTTATTCCTCCAAATTTTCCTCCAAGGGAACTGAATATTTGGTAATTGTGTGAGGGACTTATATAGAAGGATTGAACCGAGAAAGCACCCTTACCAGCAGGTGTCCACCACAGCCTATCGACATGTTGTCCATTCGGTTCCACAGAATATAGTAGGCTGAAAAAAGCCTCAAATCTGTCTACTTCCCAATCTTGCGCCGCTCTACTAAAAGTGACATTCCACTAAACTTGGTCCCTTAATCAAATCATAAGGTCTACTACTGAAGCTTCTTGATCACGTGCCACTCGAAAAACAGATAGAAAAGAACCATTTAGAGCCTCATCCCCACCCCATATGTCCCTCCAAAACTTTATCTGGGAACCCTCACCTAGCACTAGTTTAGAGTCCCGATTAAACAACCCCCACCCTCACCTAATGTGCTTCCAAACCCCCACTCCATAAGCCCCATTTACATCTCTAGTAGACCAACCACCCCATAAGCTTCCATATTTGCAATCAACCACCAATTTCCATAGGGCTTCTGGTTCCAACTTATATCTCCATAGCCATTTCCCAAGTAGGGCCCGATTGAATGTTCTCAAATTTTTTATACCCAACCCACCTGCCGAGATTCACCTGCACACCTTATCCCAACTGACTAGATGGAATTTGAATTCATCCCCCATCCTCCAAACTTCTTTTGCGTACAACTTATCATATTACTAGAAATATTTGACACTTGGTTTGATCAAGAAGACGAGTATTTTTGGCCAGAACTAGTGTGAAGATAAAGCTTTACAAAAGGAATCAAGATTTGAGTAATGGTATATATTTCGTAGTAGAAGCATACCACATATTGGTTTTTGAATTTGGGGAAATGGGAAAGTAATTAATAGTAGTAGCAGTACTGATAAAAAAAAAATAGTTGTAATAGTAAAGGTAATAAGATTTTAATGAGCAGTTGGTGCAAGAGATCTCAAATTTAAATTGGTTTGATGGTTGGTTGAATTAGGCTGTTGCTGAAGGTGTACCTTTAGCTATGTCTGAGAGAATTTACTTGTATTTTTCATTCTCTGAGGCATGTTTCCACTCGGTTAATACTTTTTAAAAACTTGATGCATTTACTGACATAATATATATTTCCTTTTGGGACGTCTTATCAGTATTATTGAGGCTGATAATATTAGAAGTTATAACTGAGAGAGTTGAAGAAATCTATGCTTTTAATTGATAAGGTGGAGTTAGTTTTTATTTTTTATTTTGACATGGTTTGCGTTCATACTAGACTCTTCTTCAAGCTCTATCAATTGGCTTGTTATTGGTCTTATGCAGTTAGGGTTCAGAATGAGCAAAGCATATTAAATTGGTTTAATGGAAAACACAATCTATCTTTAGCATGCCTACAATTTGTTTCAAAGCTGTTGCATTTGTCCCTAAAACTTTGATGTTTTGTTTTATAAATTTATCTCTTTATTTTTTATGTTTTTGTAGAACAATGCACTTTTGGCTCGACGCCTTCTTAATGGAGAGTTGGAACCATCAAAAATACTGAATATGTCTCCAAATGAGTTAAAGGTATGCGGTTTGTGCTTTCATCCTCTATGCTTTTCATACATGGATGTTTCTCAAAGGAAGGTTAATCCCATAGTGACTTTAGCTGGAGTTTGTACAGGATATAAATTATTTTGATGATGCTGAGAATTCCTTCCATTGTACATGATTACTGATTTATGTGAAATAGAAATTTCATCTTATCAGACAGAAGTTGGCATTGTGGTGTTTGATTTGCCGATACGTGGCTCCAAAAAATTTAGGCCTTGTTTGGATTCAAAAAGTATTGCAACTCATCTCATCTAATCATTACAGCTTTTCCAAATTCCTAAACAAAATACAATAAACAATTCAACATTTTCAAATCCAAAACAAAGTAATATTAACAAATAATATTCTAGCAATATTTCTTGTATAACTTCTTGTTTTACTTGGGCTATGCCTATTCATATTAATACTATCATTTACCTATCAAAAAAAATATTCTAGTAATATTTTATTCAACTTTCATCTCATCTCATCTCAATTACTATCCAAACCTCCCCTTAACCTCATACATTCTTGCTTTAGCTTGCTAGTGTGGTTTGCAATTGGTGTCTATCTATACGACCACTTTTTTTTTTTAACAAATTTTTGATGAGATATTGGGGGCTGCATACAAAGAGGGCAGCCTTAATAGGTTGCTTTCTTGGGTTGATGGCCTGAGCAAATGAGCATACTGAGGATGTCCCTTTCTAGAGAGAGTCCACAACATCTTATCTACCTCTTTGTTTCTAATTCCTGTGGAGTACAATAGGTTGAAGAGTTCTGAGAAAACACTATCTTCCCAGTCATGGGCTGCCTAGAGGAAATTATCATTTAACTGAGGAGAACCGCCCAAGATCTCCAATAACTTGGCCATCGATGCCTCCTGGTCAAGCAATCCTTGCCGAGGGCTTGTGCCCCCCAGGATTAGTCAAGACGCTATTCCCGGACACCAGGTGCGAATAAAAAAAAAAACTCAGCAACAAGTAATTCATAAGCTTGTTGCTGAGTTGACATTGTCAGCCATCACATTTAACCTTTTACACACCAGCCAATTCTCTCTTGCTCATATTTTGCTTGCTCCTAAGAATGGAGGGTGAAGTCATGGTATAAGTCCTACTGCGTGTATTTATGACCTACCAATCAACATATAAAGAGAGAACCTTGTTGGAGACCAATGCTATGTTGTTTGTCTCATGCTTTACATTTTTCATTGCTCCTTTGTATTTTTTATTTAGGACAAGTGGGGAAAAGATCTACACTGAATTTTATTTGCAGGAGGGGTTAATGGCTGAGGAAACAGCAAGAAAGGAACCTGAGGAGTCAGAGCGCATGCAGGTCATCTCTATTGACTCATTTTGATATTTACTTTTTTAGAAGTATTTGGTATTAACTATGAATTATTACTTTTTTTTGGTGCAATGCGCTCAGTTTTTTTTATCATTTCTCCTGAAACAGATGACAGATGCTCGTTGCTCAAGGTGCAATGAGTTTAAGGTCGGCGTAAGAGACATTATACAAGCAGGACATGGAGAACGCTATCAGGTTCTAAGAATGTTTTCTTCTTCCTGTTGAATTCCTATGTATAATCTAGATGCCTAAATCTCCTCTTCTTGCCCCTCCTAAACCCACCCACCCCCCCCCCCCCCCCCCCCCCCCCCCCCCCCCAAACAAAAAAAAAAAAGCCCAAAAAAAGGTTGCTTGTGTGAAAATATATGACTATAGATCTACACATGACCTGTGAAATATTTGAAGCACAACCAGAGTCTATCAAGCCAAGCAACATCAACAAGAATATTACTTACTAATTGTCCTATATGGAATTTCACTGGTGACTAAGTTTATATAAACAATTTGGTAATTGAGGTTGTATCGATGATGAAAACCCTTGGCAGTTAGTTAAGATGGCTTTGATTCAAAGGCTGTTTCTGGTAATGATTCAACATTTGTGTGGATGTGTATCCAATCATTGCTTCTTCCAATTGCCATTGACTTCATTCCCCTGGTTTTGTGGATTCAGTTGGAGTGTATTGCCTGTGGCCATTCCTGGTATGCCTCTAGGGATGAGGCATCCAAATTGACAATAGATGCACCAAGTACATCCAGAAGCGTTGGCACTGCACCTTGGGCCACTGCCAAGTTTGAAGATGTAGAGAAGAAGCTGGTGAGCCCTCGTGAATCTGACAAGTCGGCCAATGATGTTCTAAAAAATGCAAGTGATGCGAGCATGCCTGTCCTGGATTCTCAGAAATCGTTTGGCAAGTCAAAAATGGAAGAAAAACCTGAACCTGCTAGAAATGACGACTAGAATCTGTTGACCGTTGTGGTTTTGGGTCACTGACGAAGTGTTTTATATGTTTGATGAATTACCCTTTTGTATAGTTTTACAGTTTTACTGTTGGTGGGCTTAATGTATACATCACACTAAGCTGCAGTTTTTTTAACTTTTTTTAATCTAGCCCCGAGCAAATAGAAGTTATTATCTCATACATGTTCCCCTCTTGATGTTTTGGATAGTGTTGCTATTTATGTTTAATCAAAATCCACTACTATTTACTAAGACCTCTTTTATTTTCAGTTCTATTCGCAATCTACCGTTGCAAGAAGTATGGTTTTTTTTGGTTATTTTCTGAATTTTCTGTCACAAGTGATTGCATAGAAGAACATGTCAATTTAAGAGTCTGTCCAATTTCTTTGATTGTCCATTACAATAGATGGACCACTCTATATAGAGAGCTGAATGGTTTGATTCTGAAACATCCCAAGTCGATATTATTCTTTTATGCTAAATGGTGAGGCGGCTTTGCAGAGCCCATTATACAATGCAATATCAGATATCTTTGAATTTTTTCATTTATGGAAAAATGGTAAAGAAATCAATTGATTCAAATACCAGTGCCTGCAGACACTGATGGAAGCAATCAAGCTTGATAGATATGGTATCTGAGCAGCAGTGATCATACTTGCCAATGGAGGGTGCAACTGAAGGGAGTAGGTTGGGCCATAATTTGGCTTTACCCATCCATTTTAAATTTGTGAGGTACCTTGTTAGTCTAACCCAATTAAATGGGTGTGCCAGAGAGAGGAAGGGCTACAGATAAAACAAAAAAAAGTCTTGCTTGGATTGAAATCCTCATAAACACAAATGTCACTTTGGGTACTGTTCTGGATTACTGAGAGTAGTTGAGGAAAAGCAACTGTGTTCTCTTCTTCCTAAAGTTCTATCAGAGCCAGTCATCCACCTCTTCTGCAACTAGCAGTCATGTGTATGCCATGTCAGATATAAATCTGTGCAACTAACATAGTTATGTGTCATACCCACGTTGGCAAAACGTTTGAAATGAGTCTTCATGTAACAGAGGTATCCTTCTGTTTTAGGACCAATCCATGATTAAGCACGAGGACCGACAATCTAGTCTTGTCTTAGGAAGATTATTTTTCTTGCTAATCATCTTATCAAATTATATTTCTTGGTCATCCTAAATTTGTTCTGATATTCAGGCAGCCCACAAGATTATTATCTCAGATTTTGTAAGATTAAGATGTTTAGAGACTGATCAAGATATTGGTATTATCTCAGATTCTGTTTTCAAGTACTTTTCATAAATATAATGCCTAGATCTTGTAGTATTAATAGGGATTTTTTTTTTTTTTTTTTTTTTTTTTTTTTTTCAGGAAGAGCACAAGATTCCGTGGATCGGATCTGACCGACCACCACGGAGATTTTGCCTCCTCCAGCCGACACGTCACCAATCACATGCATGCATATTTACGTTACTCTCCTTGACTACCAAACGCCATGCAATTTCTTTTACCAGTGATTTTACATTTTTACCCTTATACTTTTGAGAGAAGTCAGAAACTGTTTCAAACCATATTCAACATGAGCTTTTCTTTTCTCTCTCTCTGTAACAGAACAAAAATGAAAACCACACAAATAAACAGATTGAAACAAACATTTTCTTTTCTAATTAGATATAATACCTTAAAACTTTGAAAGAATTAATGGGATTTTCAACCTTGAGTTTGGGATCAACAAAAATCTGTCTCTAGCCCTCTTCATCTACATAGAAAAAATGACTTTAGGACCACCAACAAATTGATGGTTGCACAATGAGTTGGTCACTTTGTACTCCTTTATTTTTTTTTTTTTGGTGAGTTGCTTTTTTGCTAGTTCCGTTCAGCATGATGTTTATGAGGGGCATTGCTGTCAACAACGAGATCCATATTAAGGATAAGGACCCTAAAGTAATTTTGAGTTAGGGAGTGGGATCTGCAATTTTACAACGTTAATATCGATAATTAATTATTGGGAAACAGTCAAATTAAATGTAGGATTCCGGGCTTGATATGATATATATAAATCTGCACTTCCCGAAATCTTAAGATAATGATTCATTGATTTCTGTCAGTTATTTGTACACCGACCTTTTTAACGTTCAGTGCACTTCACTTCTTGCTTAATGACCATATAATCTCAAAATTACCTGCTAAACTACAGCCAGAGGACCAGAGCTGCTTTACGTCGAGGTTTTCATTGTCTTTTTAATATGGGTGCTCTCTTCAAGGCTGTCTTAAAAAAAGTCTTGGAAGAAAGAACAAAAAAAAGCACACGCTTAAAGCTCTGCATATGATGTGGCTTTGAAGGAGTTGCTTTTTTAGACATACAACTGTTGCTCAGCGGCTCACTGTCTTTCTTTGCAAACCTTCCTCGTGTGTGAGAGAGAGGTTTCACTCTTAAGATTCACTCATAACAGGCATGCTTTCTCTCTCTAACGTTGTCTTATCCTCAACTTCTAACCCTCTCTCTGTCTCTGGTCTGGAACTTGCTTTTTGTGTTTTTATTATGCATCTTGCTTTACTGCTCTTGGCATGGTTCTGTCTGTCTTTTCTTTTTCCCTGCACTTTTGTTGATTACTGGGGAAGCCTTTGTAGTCCTCTATGGGTCACACCGTCCTGTTTATTAAATTGGGCTGTTGGGTTTTGGTCTTATATAGATTTATCGTGATTTTCAGCTGAAGAGATTGAAGGACATGATTGCATCTGTGCTAGTCGTATGTGGGGTTTTTCTTTCAGTTCACTTCTCTGAGATCTAGTGGGGTATGGAATTTTTTTTTTTTTTTTTACGAGCATTTCTTTGGAATGCAGGGGAAAAGTAAAGTTGTTGTTTTTAATAACTATAATGTAGCTTTTTTATTTGCTACTTTACTTGTTTTTCGGTAGTCTGTATAGACCATAAGATTCCTCGGTGTTATAGGGGTTGCAGTTTTTCAGGATCAAGATTGATTTTTTGAGGTTTTTGTGATCGTAAAGTTTGGATCACTTATGGCTTGTGTGCCTTTCCAAACGATGGTGATTTCCGGGGTTAAGATCATTAAGTACTACTGCTTCTAGGATTCCACATTGTTTGATTTTGAATTGTCTTATCTAATATGCTGATTTGTATTCATACTTTCATGAATTATAACTACGGATTTAGTTCTGCAAATTGAACCGACTGGGTTGAGTATATCTTTATAGGCAATTGTTCTTCATGATCTTGTTCTGTGCTTCCTTCATATGTGATTTTCATGCATTATTACGAAACTCAATGGCGGATCCGCATATATTTTCTATAGCTGATGTACGAATAACAGCATAAATTACGCTTTATTTTCATAGAGAAGGCGATTGCGTTTGTTATGCTTTGTGTCTAGAGAGGTAATTCCAATAATTTGCACATCTCACAGCAAGGAAAGCTTTTATACCAGCGTGCCATTACTAACCTACCAACATTATTGATTATGGATATTGACTCAAATTCTTTGTGTGATTCAGAACTGGGGAGCTAACAATGGGACTAGAGATGGAGTTGGACTTTCATAAAAGTTGCAAAGTTGGTCTGAGTCCGAACACTGTTCTTCCATCTCATCAAGATTGCTCAAATGTTGAAAAGAGAAATTTGAAAGGGAAATCCACTTGTAAAGATGAATCATTGAGCCTAAAGAAGGACTTCATAGAGATTAACCTTTCTCGCTTTTGCAGTTCTTCCTGTAAAAGCATACAAAATAGACCTGTTGGACTGGAAGGTAACATTGAACTCGAGCGAGGGTCCATGTATCAAAGTTCCAGAGAGGTAAGGAAAATGAAGAAAAGCACAGTTGGAGGAGGGAGAAATATTGAAATTTGTCGTAGTAGTGACACCTCCCTCTCTTTTAGAATTGTTGACTCATTGTGTGGTTTCGATGAAGAAGGAAGATCTCCCGTGGTAGCTTTGGATTCAAACTTTAGTCC
The DNA here is from genome assembly GCF_018687715.1 of Carya illinoinensis. Taxonomy (NCBI): domain Eukaryota; kingdom Viridiplantae; phylum Streptophyta; class Magnoliopsida; order Fagales; family Juglandaceae; genus Carya; species Carya illinoinensis. Next base: position 36,810,011 of record NC_056762.1, on the reverse strand, counting down.
AACATCTGTTTGCAGGCCTTATGCAGAACCGTGCTCGTCAGATAGCTTTCATGAAATTTGTCTCAATTTGAATAGCAGGGATAACCCTGCTGATACCTTAGGGAAAGATTCAGTATATCAAAATTTTAGAAGTGATGAAGCAGTTGGTCCTTTAATGGATAGTAATGAGCTTCTTGAAAGAGAGAGAGTTCACTCATTGCACAAGTCACTTTCTGCTAAGGTTGAAATGCCCCATTCTCATTCACCATCACACAGTGATTGCTCCTCCAGAGTCAGCTCCAATACCAGATTCAGCCCTATCAGAAATCTGTTTGATCCATTCAAGAAGTCCAAATCCTTGCGAAGTCCTTTGGGTTACATAGTAGAACCTGGTGGGCTCAAAGCATCCGGGACAACAAACATGAGGAGTAAAACATGCAGGAAATCTTTGCTGCATGATTTCTCAAATGCAGCGAAGGTATCACGAGTTGATCCTCAGTTTGTTGGAAGAGAGAACCACCACTCAGTAGTTGCCTGTTCACCTGTTCACCTACATGGCTATCTCAAGTTAAAATACAAACATGGAGTGCCATTATTCGAGTTCTCTTTGAAGTCCCCAGAAGATGTTTTTGTTGCCAAGGTGTGGAAGACAGATAATGCTTTCCAGTGGGTATATACTTTTCACTCCCTTAACAGCAGAAAGAAGAGCAATGCCAGTGGACGGGGATGGAATGGTGGCGACAGAGATTCCTCCATGGTGGGCCAGATGCAAGTTGCCTGTTATTTATGTTCAGAACTAAAAGATAGTGGAGTTTTTGTCAATTCTGTGGTGACAGAGTTTGTATTGTACGATATTGTGCATGCAAGACAAAATGTTGCAGCCCAAGAAAATGGTACCCCTGATGCTGTTAAATTTCCCAAAGGTTCTAATCCAGGCTTGGCAAAGGAAACATTTGAGAATGATAAGTCTCACTCAATGAAGGTGAAACTAAAACAGCGGCAGACCTCTGAGAAAGGTGATTTTAATTCTTCAAATTCTTACCCTTGGGCATCAGCAGAATTGCATCCAAATCTTGAAATTGCAGCCATTGTTATGCAAGTACCATTTGAGAAGAGAGAGAGCTTGAGATACAAGAGAGATGATAAAATTAGTGATGAGCTGATCCCAAGCCTACATAATCATTCTATGATTGAGCAGACAAAAGAGGACCTCCATTATAGCAGAAGTCCCGAAAAATTAAAGGTGTTAATCCCAAATGGAAACCATGGTTTTCCAAGTGCTGAAAGTCGAGGCCCTTCATCATTATTAGATCGCTGGAGATTAGGTGGAGGCTGTGACTGTGGTGGCTGGGACATGGGCTGTCCCCTCACTGTTTTAGGCAATCCTTGTATTCAATGCGCTGAAGATCAACCACTCGACAAGAATCAGCAGCCTTTGGAGCTGTTTGTTCAGGTAGGCATCTTGTTTGATATTGGTTATTTCTAGTTGCAGCATATATACAAAGGTGTCTAAAAATGGGGCAATTTATTTTTATAGCTGCTTGCTATCTAATAATTGAACCTAGTTCTGCTATTTTCAGTGCATGTATTAACGTCTTAAGGTGGGGAAAAAGACTCCTCGAAGTAGAGCAAGAATATCTTGCACTTATCTCCTTTTGCAGCTCTTGAAACTTGAAACTTGAAACTATAGTTGGTGTTTGAACTAAAATTCTTTTCACCTTGCAAGAAAGACTAACAGTTTCAAGGTGGATACTGAATCTTCATTGCTGGAATTGTGCATAAAGTTAATACACATATCACTTGCACCCACTAAAAAGCATTATCGCTCGAGTTCCTTCGTTATTATTCATTCCTAATGCACTGATGTTATGGTTATAATTAGCATCTAACAACCCGTTCGTTTTTATTTGCACATATAGGGAGCAAAAGAGAGTACACCATCGCTGACCATGACAGTTGTTGAAGAGGGAGAGTATGCAGTTGATTTCCATGCACAGTTATCCACGTTACAAGCATTCTCCGTTTGTGTTGCCATTTTGCATGGCACGGAAGCTTCAATCGATGCCAGGAAGGACAGAAACAAACAGTTATCACAAAACAATTCGCTGAAAGTGCTTATTGATGAAGAAGTGAAATTTCTAATCGAAGCAGTCACAACAGGGGAGAAGACAAAGGTCACTAAGATGGTAAAAGAAATCCCACCATCTTATGTGATCAATCCTCCTTTTTCTCCCATTGCTCGAGTTTAGAATCTATACTCAATCAACTTGCTTAGTACAGCTATAATGGATTCTTGGAGACTCTCCCAGATGTGTTTAGAGATGGTCTCAACCTCAGAAGACATAGAGGAAAGCATTACTCTTAGATGATTTCAGTGCGTGCGGGTTATTTCCAGCTGAGGTGTCAAAATCCTTATGTTATTCAATTCATTCTTCAACTCCTATAGAGTTAGAATCTAAATAGAACACAGCATTGTCCATATTGTAGCTTGATAAAGAGGGAATAGAAGCAATCATTAGGTTGCCTAGAGTGAGTAATCCTTTCTCTTTTGCCTTGTGTGTATCATGAAGGATATGGTGCCAAGGAAACTAGATAAATACTTTGTTCTCAAGAAGTTTTGTATCCCCGAAATAATGAATAGTTGTACTTATCAGAAAAGAAACTACGAATATCCTCATGCTTTTTCTTCAGTTTAAAGTTATTTCAGAAAGACTTGGTAATACGAACCAGTATGGATCATAACTTTCCAGCCTTTGAAACCATGATGAAATTCTTGGTAATGGCTTCGAAATGAATCCACAATTTAAGATCTCGTGTCGGTGTCACAATGCGTCAGGTATCTGGGGCTGTGAGAGGATGAACAAAAACAAATTCGCCGTTGCCGGGGATCGAACCCGGGTCACCCGCGTGACAGGCGGGAATACTTACCACTATACTACAACGACATTGTTGATAGTGAGCCGTTTGAAATCATAATTAATGTGTAAACCACAGGCCTAGATTCCATAATGTACCATCCGGGCCTTGTAATTTATTTACTGATACAATTAAGAGCACGGCCCAGGAAAAAACGACAAAACAGATTGGGTGAGCCGGAAGATTGTTCTGAGTTAGACATGGTCCCAATGATTTACAGGTTTGAGCCAAATCTTACCTGTTCTAATGCGAATTTTGAGTTATCCTTTTAATTAGCTGCAAGTGAAGTGGCATTACTCTAATAATAAAGAGTAGCATTACTTTATTCATCATCCCTTGATTTGGTCATTATGAACTACTGGGTTTGCTTTTGTATTCTATTATAGTCAGAAGCACCAGTTGCAACTTACAAAGCAAGCCTGCATTTGGAGGGAGGAAGGAAACTATGATGGAAAATTGGGCGTTGACAATGATAACTCCAGCAACTTCGGCATCTGCACTACAAAACCATGCTACTTTATTGACAATATCTTCTACAATGTTCTGATGTACAGAAAGTGGACTCACATCTGCTATATCACATTTCCAAGAATGATACACTACTTATACCAAACAATAAGGAACTCTGCGAGACAGACAACCCATTTCCTCTTTTATTACAAAGTTAAACAACCAATGACAAAATCAGATTTCTGCATCCTACTCCCTGGTTAAATTTTTCAATAGAAAAAGAAAAACAATTTCCGACCAATGCTTCCAGAAATTTTCTCAAATAAGATGTAGATCAGGATTTCCTTTATTGCGTTTACACCTATAATTAAGAACAAAATTTTGTGGATGTTGTCTCCATAAAGAAAACCTCTATTGCACAGGCTCTTGAATCATCATGAATGAAGACCCTGTAGTCTTGATGGTGATGAGGATGTTGATGGTGCGGATGATGATGGCAATAGGATTGGTAATTGCGACGATGCACCGTCTTCTGTGCTTTGTTTGTATTTGATTCTTTGAGCATTACGTTGTGGCACCTCTAAACAAAATAATCTCTTGAAGAATTCGTACGACCCAAAGAAGATTGCTCCTTGAGACATATACATGACCAATCTTGGAGTCAATCCCCTGATTAGGAAGATAAGAACAAGAATACGCAGGTCATGGACACAGATACCAAAGCATATTAAGGTAATAACTATGACAAGGAGATCAGTTCAAGAGATAAGCAGCAGAATAAATCAAATAAGCTCGTGGATATGTCATCCTAATATATTAAATGACAATTATCTCTCAAAAAAATGATAACAGGGAGAACAAGGGCAACGATACCTGTAGAGGCCTCGCAAACCTTCATTCTTGCCTATTTCTCGGAGGGTGTGAAACACACTGTCATATTGGTTCATAGATCCTGGAATCTGCATAACATCCACCAAGAAGCAGAAACAGTCATGTGTGATGATAAGCCCCAGAAGATATAGAACATGCAAATATAAACATAGTTGTATAGGTTTGACACATTTTATAGGATCAATCTGTAATGTCACCTAAACCCACCTTGTTGGCCACACAGGTCTATTTCTGAACTCACTCATATAGGCATAAAAGAAGAGTTAGGCATTGGGATATGACATTAACAGAAAACATCCAATCTGTGGAAAGTCTTACAGGGAGAAAAAAAAACTCTTTCTAATCTAGCCAAAGAATAAATTAATCTAACTTCATACTCATCTCACAAAACTAGTCCAGAAAGATAGCATAGATAATGCTCGTGTATATTTTACTGATTGGTGTGCTAATTGCAACAAAAACTAGCATGAAAGAGCTCCATGAAATTTCTACAATCAAACAGACCTGTGTCTGTAATCTCGTCTTCACCACATCAAAAGGAGTTGTAAACAAAGCGGCAGTAGATCCAGCTAGTCCTCCACAAACTAACTGAGAGGATGGAAAAAAACATCTTAAGATATCTTGAGTAATATTTGATATGGACAAAAAGGAAAAGCTTTGCTAGAATCAAGTCAGTTAGTAGCCAGATTATCAGAAAAAAATAATATTATATTATGTAGGGAAAATTAACTCATATTTGGGGCATGTAGAAGGGACAAACAGACCGTCTGCAATGTGCTGACTGGAGCAGTAGATTGTATTGACGACAACATCACTTGCTTCAAGCTTTCATATGTGTAGAACTGCACATATTGGTATAGATAGCCTCAAAAATCACATGCAGAAGTAAAAAAGAATGGTTAACAAAAAAACCGTTACATGATATAGCCATCTCTGATCTCTCTCTCTCACCCCCCTCCCTCTCTGTTCTTTTTTACATTAACTCATTATTACATGCATACAATAGAGCCAAATATGTGTCTGCACACAGTTATTTTTGCAAAGATGGCCCCTGTATTTAGGCAAGAACCCATCCAGTAAGTTGGAGAACCTGACCTTGATTATTGAGTGAGGAACATTCCGGCAGAGTACTGCTCCCCACCCAGCATACAATGAACGTAAACCACCCTTTCCAATAATTCCAAGCAATGCATTCCTGCCAGAACAATGAGTAACATAGAAATAACAAACTAACAAAGCCAAGTCTCTCTCTCTCCTCCTTTTTTTTTTTTTTTTTTTTTGTGGAGGGGAGAGAGAAGAAAGAAATGTGGCAGAACCAAAGCATCATATAAAACAAAACATATTGGATTTCAATCTGACAATCTGAATAAATAAATAGCAAAATCCAGAAATATGCAATATTTTAGCAATGGTTGAAACAAACCAATCCCTCGGTTGAATGAATTACAGATTAAAGACAACATCAAAATCAATGCATGGTAAGCATAAAAGGATGTAATATTAATAAAGATAATACCAGAGTTATACCAGCAGTTCTGATAGTGTGAACCAACTTGCATCTGCTGTTTTATACGCTCGCTAGGAGTAAAAATGAATGAAGTAGCAATGCTTGCACAACCACCAGCCATACAATGGGCAATAGAGTAATACTCCTGCAGGAAAGAAATGGGTGAGACTCAAAAGCCAATTAGCATTACACTTACAATCAAAACCAACAGCCAACACAAAATAATTGAAGACTTTTCACAGGCTTCTAAATGTGTTCAACTCAGCTTTCTCTCCAACCCTATCCCATATAACTTAAAAAAAACAACACTAAATGAGGGGATAGGAAAGGCATACATATGCAAGACAAAACTACCTTTGGAAAAAGAGGAAGCAAAGCTCCTTTAACTGATTCATATGTGTAAGTGTAAACTGCAGAAATCGGAGCTGAAGAAGCAATATTGGTAGCAATTCCACGATAAAGTCCAGTCAAACCTGAAACCAACCTCTATCAATCGTCAAAATGGCATTTGGGCACGTTTACAAATTGAGAAAGAAAGTCTTTTGGGTCTCTAAAACTTTTGGAAGGCACTTCACCTTCTAAAGCAACTTACCTCTATCAGAAACAATCGACTTTCCAATGTAACAGATAGACTTCTGCTCTGCACGGCATGACTGAACAACTGTCTTAACTGTGTCAACAGGATGTAAACAAAGGCTTACAAATATACCAGCCAATGCCCCTGCAAAGGCATGCTCTTGCTTAGCACGGGCATAATGATGTTTTTCTGGTGCTGAAGATTGAACTTCCATTTTGAATTCATCCTCAGTAACAGACTTTTGGGGTTGTTTTGTGTTGTTCTCAGGCAGTCCATTCTCATCAGTCTGACGTTGGAATTCTCTAAATGCACTATTACACAAAGCTAGAGAGGTAGTTTTTATCTCAGAAACACCAATATCTGACATATGATAGTCTGTATATATACTAGAACCCGAGCTCCGTGAAACACAATTAGCTGCCCGGCTATCTGGGATTGACTGAAGGAAATAATCTTCATACAGAGTGGACATTTCTGCGGCATTTACTGCCAAATCTACAGTATTAGGTGATGATGAATCATTACATTTGGTTAAGTCAGAATCACAGTTGGCCAAGTTTGCAGGACAACCCATATCTCTTGAAATGCAGCTCCCACCAGGTTTCTCGTTCTCAGTTTCAGTGGGTTTTATGCGATACTTTAGCCCAACAGGAATGGTTTCACTCATCCATCCATATATATTTGCCAACTCATATGAGATCTTTACACTTGAAAGCCCCTTTTCCTTCCAAAATTCATTAGACATGTTGTTATGACCTCGTAGTAAACTCCGGCATAATGACTGAGTGTAATTTTCGCTACAACTTTCGAATGCTGACATCTTCTGAGTTGCTTTAAAACAGTCTAGGTTTGGCTGTACCAAAGGTAAGATATTGGCAGCAGTTGTTATTTCAACACAAAAACAATCACTCTCAGCTGAAGTTCGTACCTTTCCATTTCCTTCCACACCCTGATGACCCAATATTTTCTCTCGCTCAAAGTTTTTGTCATTGTAATTAAAATTTTTCTTAGCTTGAAGAACATCAAGAGGACGACTTGCGCAGTCCCATAACTGACCAACTGCTGAGATGAGCTGAGTTGTAGTTACCACAGACTTGGGTTCAGATGCTTGACTGTCCAGATTATTTTTCTTATCAGAGGGGGCAGGGGCAAATCCTTCATGAACAAAATCAGGAAGCTCATAGGACGGCCCCTCAACTGGGAGAGACCTGTATTTGATTGAAGGTTGATCACTTCTAGGTGGTTTATTACATCCAACCATTTTCTCAAATCTTATAAGAATTTCCTTTGACTAGTAGACACTAAAATAATACCTTGAAAGAAGTAACTGCAACACGAAATTAATAAATTGCATCATTGTGTGCAAGTTGATGATATATTCTTAATAGACTTTTTTTTCAATCAATCTATTCATCTCATCATGTAAACCAAACTGTGGGTATTTAGACTAAAGACATTAACCAAACTTTAAATAAACTTAACTTACTGCTTGTATCGGCTACATAACAAGACATATAGCAAATGATTGACAACGGAAAAACAGGTGTGCAATACAAAACAGAGAATGAAAACTACCGGATATGTAGATATCATATGCAGAAGAGTAAACCACCGTACAATTGAGTCTCAGGAAAAATTCCATATGCAGACATGGAATCTTATGTAAATAACTAAAACTTCAAAAGAAAAATGTCTACCAAAATTACAAACCAACTAAAAAGAAGCAAAAATTGGAGTCTTTTAGCAGCTATACTTAAACACCATAAATTAAATCAAGTGCATCAAACCAAGAAAGAAAATGACATCAGTATGATGTTAAGAAAATAATTAGCAATTTTTTTAGCTTGTCCTACTTGACTTTATAAGTCCAATGACTGCGAATCACCTCATACTGAAAATTGCACAGATTGGAGTAGATTATTATTATTATTATTATTATTATTATTATTATTATTATTATTATTATTATTATTTTTAAATTATGACAATGGTAGCATTACAAGAAAAAAAATCTTTTGAAACCACTTCGCTCTTAAAAAGTTCGTGAGATAATGGAAAAGGATGCCAATGCTGAATAATAGAATTTTCTTTTTCAATCAAAACACAACATAATATTCGACATCCAACAACATCTCATCTACTCATAAACGGTCTTCAAATCAGCACTATCAATCACAAAACGGGATATAAAAATAAACACATTAAAGAAATTGTAAAAAAATATTGAACCATTGATCAATCAAACTAAAGCATTTAACCCCCATCATTACCAATTCAATCACAATTTTGTTGTGATTGAAAAGGCTTATTAAACAAATGATAATCAAATTGTTTTTTCTTTTCACTGTCAGATTGAAACTCTGAAAATTTTGGTCTTGGTTGCATGCTCTAGTCAACCATTGGAAATGCCAAAGCACTTTCTTGTATTTTCCATTCTTCTTCCTTCCAAAGGTTTATTTAAGTGTCTCCTATGCACATCCAGATTTAGACAGGAAGCCATTTTGAAAGCTCTCTTTTGAAGTAGACAAAATACCATCTGCCTTTATCTAGACATAAGGTTGATGGCTTGAAAATACAGAACCCACACGTCATAGGCAAGATTTCACACTTCACTAAGCAAACCAGACAGAACAGTAGTGAAAAAGCATGTCCAAATAATTTACCAGTCAAGTCCTTCCCATTTTCACTCAATGAAGATTGAGTCAAAATTGCGGATTCCCAGCTTCTCGGATCCACAAGAAATACAATGAACAGGTTGACAATGAACGAACCCTGAAACAAAAAATCAAGTTATACAGTAACCAACACTAACCGAGACCTTCAAACAACATTTGAAAAAAGAAACTTGATCTTTACACCCTAAATATACCCGAATAATACAGATTAGTAGACAGTGGTTTCATTAAATAAGTATATCTAGATTTGATAACGGTAATAGCAGTGCGGAAAATTAAATGGTGGCATCTAACTTATCAAAAAATGGTAGCATCTAATAATTGTTTTGGATTTGAAAATTTCAACATAATCAATTGGCAAACCCAAATCGAGTATAAATCCAGTGAATATAGAAATTGAAACACGTGCTTACCAAAGTCATTATATTGTAAAATGAACATGTTACAGTGATAAAACTAAATATTTCTTACAAACCTTCAAACTTTACATATTTCATACTCGAACAAAATAAATAGTAGAACCCAAAACAGACTAACAAAGCAACTATCGCAACTAATGCTTTCTTCAAATTCCCTGAGTTTTATCACCAGCCAAACCGAAAAATAAATCCCAAAAACGAAAAAGAAAGTTCAATGTAGATGTTGAGTATTTGAGAAGTGGAACCTCAAAAAAGGCGATGGTTCGCGAGACAGAAACAGAGACGCAGTTGGCCTGCAATTCATTTTCTCAAGAAAATAATCCGTAGAGAAAGGTAGGGTTTAAGGAGGGGGGATGGGTTTATATGGGATTTGGACAGAACAGAAGAAATTCAAATTATGCTCTCTCACCCTTTGTCCAACCCCATCAAAAATTCTAAATTCCAATAGTCGGAAAGCCCTCCGTGCTGATGTGTCGTGGGATAGGCTGGAAATTGCGGGGAAGATTCCGATGCTACGGGCTGCACCGTATGGCTTTTACCTCGTCTCCGAATATTTTATCATCCTTTTATTTCCAATTTTCAGAAAATATAATATTTAATGCTACCTATAATGGGAAAATGCGTAAATACAGTATAGTTATTTTTAAAAAAAATATAAAATTTATTATTACAAAATTAATTTTTTATTAATCTAGTATTTATTTATTTTTATTAAAATAATTTTACAGTACTGTTTATACACTCAATTATAAATGTGTTTTATTATTCTCAATCACGTGTTTTATTGAAGTTGTTGTCCAATTAAATTATTTTAAATTTACTATATTAATCAGTATAACTAAAGATGATAAAATTAAAAATAAAGATTACTATTCCTTTACGAACGCAAGCATCAAACAAAGTACTCTAAAAAAATCGTTTATTAAAAATGAATAAATATGGATCCAACAAGCACTATATATGATCATGTCACACGAGCTTTATAACTTCGATAGCACTGAGAGTTTTCCAATTTTAGATGTATTGATGTTGATAATTAGCAATGGTGCATGAATAAATAATCCACAATATTGTCAAGATCATGATGACAACACTGATAATCTAAGGGACAATGATAGGTAATCTAATCATGAATGATCATCAGTTTCCCATCTCCATCGTTATATGCATGATTTCCATGGCCCAGCTTTTCATCCCACATGCATCGCGCGCGCCCAAAGATAGTACTGAAAAGGCCACATGTTTCTTGTCTCCGCTCTAATGCATGCAGTACTATATTATATATTTATCATCATCATGTGCTCAGAACAGAAGGAAAACAAGAAACATATAGAAAAGAGTGAAATAATACTTCAATTAATGCATGCATGCAGCTTTTCTTCTCATCCCTACCTACGTACAAAACAGGTTTGTTTTGGACTTGATCCTTGTTCAGAATAGAATCATGGTGGTGACTGGTGGAATGGTTCAAGGTGAATCGGAAGAAAAGAATCAGCTTGTACGTATTTTGTTGGAGTTTTCATTGGTTCATGGGTTGCGTGCAGGCTGTGATCAACTTAAGAGATTTTTGGACCTTTATCGGAGCAGCTTCCTTCAATTGCTTGAAAGGAAAGGACATTTTTGGCTCAAGGCTCAAGCTAAGGGAGACAATATTTAATTAACCCAAACATATATTGACAGATTATACGTACAATATGATGGTTTCTGGCCATGGCCACTTCGAATTAGATGTTGATAGAAAAATCATCATAGGAAATTTTCAAAACACACATTTGTTTGATATCAAATTTTTGTTGTTTATAAGTCGATCAGTACGTAAAAACGTTATTTATTGTAAGAAGATCCTTTACGATTTTTCATTTTAAAAACACCGATATATTTTTATACTAATTGACGTGGAAAACTTCCATATCAATGATGATCTGTTCCATATCTATAGATAAACCGATGGCTTATCTATATAAGATACAAGCAAGAAACTTATATCAAAACATGACATCATATCCTTATATAGTCAAGAGTTCTAGAACAGCATAGCTATAAATTAAATTAAATTATTTAAAAAAAAAAAACATGAAAAGATGCTTCTATCATAGTCACCAATCATAGCACAGATATTCTGGATGCTCTATCTCAATTTTAAGTTATACTCAGATGGAGTCGTCTCCATCGTTATATATATTCTAATTCCCCATAGCTCAGTCTCTCATCATCCCAACACAAAGTTAAAAAGGATTTTCATATCTCCCTTCGTAGGGTATCTATCATAATCATCTGGTCAAAAATAAAAGGAAAAACCTATATTTTCTCCACACTAAATTAGGTACTTGAAGGAAATTTCTTCGACTTCTTATAAATGCTGATCATTTTATGCTTAAACATGTGTGGAGAAATGATAAGTGGAGTCCTAAAGTCTCATGCAATCTCTCTTTTTTTTTCTTTTTTTTTGTAAAAAGTGAATAATTTAGTTAGGACCCACATGAAAAAAATTATTTTTTAATAATAAATTCCACTCTTTTTGTACATGATTTGCACATTGTGTCTAGCATTACTACTCAATGTGTGTGATATGTACATTTTTTTTTTAATATAATCAATTGTAATCCATGTGCTCTTTGAATACGTACGTGAGATGCACATATTTTTTAATAAGATTAAGGGCATGTTTGGGTAATGATCAAACGAGATGATGATTTTGTGAATAGTATTGAAACGATTTAAGTTAAGATGTTTCATTGGTTTTTGGAAAATGAAAGAGAAAAAATTGAATAAAAATATTATAAAATTAAAAAATTATTTGAATATAATTTTTTAATATTATTTTTACTTTAAAATTTGAAAATTTGTATTTTTTTTGTCTTTAATTAGAAATTTGTTAAAATCGTAATGAATATGTAATAATTAGATAAAAAAATTAAAAATTAAAAATTATTAAAAAATATTTTATATTTAAGTGATATTTGAGAATAAAATTAATAATGCATATGCCTACCTTTGAACATGTACTAGTGTAGTACAGTGGTGCTTTTCCAGAAAAATTTATGCTTTTTTATATTTTACGATTCATGTAGAATATATTACGTTTAAAAAAAGAGGGGGCGCCATACAGCGGCTCCTCCATGTTGGGACTAGCGGGCGGGCGGGCGGGCGGGCGGGGGGGGGGGGGGGGAGGGCCATGGCCCCTACAAATTTTGAAAAAAAAAATATGTGTTAATTTTTTTGATTTAATAAAATAATATTAATTTATCATGTGTTGGCCCCTCCATAAAATTTAATCTGATATAAAAATGAAATAAATAAAACACATCTCATATAAAATACAATACATGATTTTTATTATAAATAAAAATTTTTTTAACTATAACTAGTAGTATTTTTAACCTTTTTCCATTGTCTATTAGGCCTGTGCAGAAAAGGGCTTGGCCTGTTTAATCCGACAGATCCGATATGGCCCAAACTGACTAAAGTCGAGTTCAACGGCGTCAAACCCTTTACGGGTTAATACACATCGAAACCGACCAACTCTTCGAAACCGTCCCCATTTCTCCCTCATCCTCAAACCCTAGCATCTCTAGAAATCAGCCCTGATTCTCCTATTCCGGCCACACCCCTGGACATCAAGAGCTAATGTTGGAGCATTTGGATGATTTCAACCTCTCTCTCTCTCCATAAACGCAATATCTCATCGCCTCACCCATGGTCCCATACTCCCCTCTTGATTTTCTTTGGATTAAAAAACATCTACTCAATTTGACTTTCAAGAGCGTGCTAAAATGGTGCTGGTGGGTCTTGTAATCTCGCGGTGGCATGAAGTTGAAGAAATGCAATCTCAACATCATTTTTAATGGCTTCTATGGTGTCGTACCTTCTCAATTCGAAAGTTTTCATAAGTTCTCAAGATTACAAACCAAACCTCCCAATTGCTTTCATCTTGAAATGGCTTTAATGTGCACGATCTGTAATGGCTTTCATCCCGAAATGGCTTTCATTGTTTTCTCTCAAAGGACGCCAAGGAGACGGTGCAAGAGTGTGTTTGGTTGGTTGATGGAATCGGAGTGGTTGTGAGAAATGGAATCAAAGAGAAATCTGGGTGTGTTTGGTTGGTTGATGGAATCGGAGTGGTAGTGAGACATGGAATCAGAGAGAAATCTGGTGGAAACCCTTGGGTCTACAAATGAAGTTGAAGGATCCAAACTAAGAGAAGAGCAACGGGTTCTACTCGACCCGAAAATCTACGGGTCAGATTGGATCGGATTGGAGTGTCATTTCCTATGGGTCGGGTCGGGCCGGGCCCAAATATGATTTGGTTGGATCGGTGTGCAGGCCTATTGTCTATATTGAAAGAGAAATAGTTAAGAATTTTGATTTAGATTCAATACTTGATGATTTTGTTTGTTTAAAAGAATGCAAGTTATAATTTTAGACATTCTTTATTTTTTTGTTTAATATATTTGTATGAATATCTTTATATTATTTCAATAATATATTGTTATTGACATATTAAATATTTTTTTAATATATAAGTTGTATTAAACGTATTTTTTTATTATAAATATTTATATCAGATTATTATATATCGTAAAAAAATTATTTAAAAATAAAATAAAAAATATTTTATATATATTATATTAATTTTATTAGGCCCGGCCTAGAATAAATTTCTGAATCTGCCACTAGCGCCGTACATTGTGAATATTTTATTACACAGTTATACTCTAGTTCAAACTTCAAAAGCCTATGGTCGGTCCCATGCCAAAGCCCAAGTTTTTTACGTTAACAGTTGAAGAACACGTGAATGCATGCATGAGACTCATGCGAGTGAAGTTTTTATTATTCTTCTTAACTGGGCCATCCCAAACAAGTTAAATGATAAATCTTCGTATTGAGGAGTTGAATTGAATTGTATTGTAAAATTAATATTTTTTGGAGTTTTAATAAAAAAATATTAATAATAATATTGACTTTTATTATTATTATTATTATTAACCACGTAGGAAAAGGAAAAATCTGTGCATAATTAATATTAATCATTCGATCGGCTAACACAACGATTGAATACTTTAAAATTATTTTAATAGGTAATTTTGATTATTAATATTCTAAATATCAAAAGCACATAATTTTTAAAATTATTAAATGCCATAGTGGTTCTGTTAGCAAAATATTAGAAACACCAGTACATAATTAACACTGATGATAAGAAAAAAGAAAGAACATGATAACATATAATATTCTGCGATTTCATTAAAATAAACGAAAAAAATATACATGATGAGCAGCAAATTAAGAGAAAACATAGAAGCTGGCTGGCTGACAACATATGATAATCCACATATATCCACCTAGTACATTAACATCAATAGATCAGTACGCATGATCTATATTTTATCCAACAAACATCCAGTTAAAAGATTAGGCTGATGATGATGATCAGCAACCAGATCAGCCCTTTTTAGAACACTAAAATGGAATATCGAATTAAAGGGATCCCAGTAAAGGCCAATGACATCCCCTTTCTTCAACTTCCTCCTATTCACAAAATCTTTGTGCCACTTGTTGATCAAAACATAACTCTTACAGGTTTTCCACTTTTTGAGAACCAACTCATGTGCTGACTGAGAATCTTGATCCCAAACGTTAACGCGCTTGCCCTGATCACTTTCAACTTCTCTAATGATATCAGTATCCAAGAATGGCAAAACATGATGCCTTACCCAAGTTGTTTTCAGCAAGAGCCGGCTCAAATTACCAAGATCACTCTCTGTCAGTGCCTTTTTTATTTTCCAAGGATCCTCCATGGCAGTTGGCGTCGTCTCTGCGTGTAGATCTTTGTCGAGGCGTACTGATCTCGACCTCGCAGTTACGGCATTAATGGAATTGGAGGCCGTACTCACTGTAGCCCCGGAATTGTCAGAGACTGGGCCATCTTCCTTTGGATTAATAAAAGTGTTTTTCAGTACGGTTTCGCTCTTCTTGGGATCAGTATAATTCCATGTTTCATCAAACAGCTTCAGCGTCGTTGAAACTCCTCCTACATGCTTGTTTTCCACGGTTTCGGAGTTCTTGGAATCAATCAGTGCTGATTCATTGAACAGCTTCAATCTTCTTGAGATTCCTTGATCTTCACGTGTGTTTTCCAGGGTTTCGGTCTTCTCGGGATCAATCCATGATTCCTTGAACAGCTTCATCTCTGTCGAAACTCCTTCGTGATCAGGGTCCTCAGTAAATAGTAGCTCGTGGATCCTGGCAAAGGTGACACGATGAAGAGAGTTTCTAGCTTCGAGTGCTTTGCGTTTCTTGGCCTCGATCTGAACCGGGCCACAAGAGAGCGTTAACTCTGTTAAAACGGCCTTCGGGTCAATCCCGTAAGAGAGCTTTGATTCCATTGAAGCCGCTTTGCTTTGAAACCCACAAGAAACTGTCGATTCCGTGCAAACTGCATCCTTCATATGATCAAGAACGTGTTCCGAGTTGTGGTGAGAATCCTGATCATGTGGCTTCACAGCCATTGTGGCGCTTAGGGTTTTGAGTTTGCAGCATAAACCCAAACGATCATCTCCACGGAGTAATCGAGAAGAAAGTAATCCAATGTTGGAACAAGATCTGCAGGAAAACTTAGGACTCGATCTCTCCATCACGTTGAGAAAGAAACAACCGAGAAAAATTAAAACAGTTCGTTTGAGGGGAGCGGGACTTATATAGGCATGCAGGCCGGGGAAGATCTCCTAAAGCTACTAGGACAAGAATAATCCGAACGTTAGAAGGATTCATGCAATTCAAATTTCCCGCCATATTTGAGCTGGAATATGCTGCATGCATGCATATTAATTTTAACGTAGTCCCTTGGAGGTCGGTGGGTGGAAATTGTCCTGTCTTTTTGAAATTATAAAGCCTCAAGACTATTGAACAGGGATTCTATAAAATTTGTAGCTCTAGTTTTCGTATTGATATATATTCAGAGTATTGCTTTAGAAAAAAATAAATAATAAATTAATAATAATAATAAAACATAATCAGTAAATGTTTATTATATAAATTTTTATTATTAATTAACTACATATATAGTTTGGAAAAGTAGCTGATAAATAAAACCATTTTATCAAAACTACAAGAAGTATGGCTAGTTCAACGAATTACAAATATCACAAGCTTATTCAAAAAAAAAAAAAAAGAATTACAAATATATATCACAAACAAAAACTCTATTCATAAGTCAGTATAGATCATCAATACACACCTTGCATACGGCTGATGTGACATTATTTAATTTATAAAAAAAAAATCACATATTTGAATTTTGTAAATGCAAAATGAAAATACAAAATACTCTTCAATTTTAAATCAATTTTTTCATCTAATTATTACCTAAATTATTATAACTTTTCCAAACTCCCAAACAAAATATAAAAAAGCAATACAAACTTTTTAAATTTCAAAACTTATTTTTCTTTAACTTTTTCTTTCTCATTTTTCAAAACTTAATAAAATATTTTAATTCAAACTATTTACTACTATTCATAAATATTTTAAAATATTCATGTCCAAACAAACCCTAAATATTAATTATATATTTTTTAGATATGTCATCATGACTAAGGGTGGGCAGCGGGGCCCCGCACCCCGTTGCACCTTCCTGTTCGCCACTGCCCTCGCCCATGCGGAACTGGAGTTTCGTACCGCTTGTGGGGCAGGGGGCCCCGCCCACACAAGAGGTCTCCAGCAGAGGTGGGGGACGGAGGGTATTCCCCCCGCCTCACTTCGCATATCATATATATATATATATATCCCTTCATAAATGAAACGGTGTCATTTTATCCATGACAAAACAATACCGTTTCATGAAGCTTCTTAAGTTCCCCCCCCCCCCCCCCCGGCTTCTCGAACTCTCTCTAATTTAGGTCAAAACCCTAAACTAATTTAGGATTCTAAATCTAAAACCCTAAAACCCCTAATTTAGGGTTTCAATTGAAACCTTTTTTTATTTTTATTTCCTTTTAGAAAAGAAGGAGCTTGAGGTTACTTGGATTCAATCCAAGATAATCACATTGAAACTTGAAAGAGGGGGGAATTAAATGTCATCATTGCTCCGGCATATAGTGTTCAAGGTGTTTTTATGTATTCTTTTGTTTCAAGAACATGCATGCATAACAAATTTTGAAATAAAAGTATATAATCAATATAAACTATTTAGAAAAATTAATTCTTTAAGCTCTTTTGAAGATTTTATTCATTCATCTTTGAAAGAAGGATTTAGGGTTTTCAATCATCTAAATTAGCCAATAGGGGTTTCAATTGAAATCTTAATTTGTGAGTTTCAATTAAAATCCTAAATTATTGAAACCCTTAATTTAGGATTTTAATGGAAACCCTAAAATTTAGGGTTCCAAATCCAAAACCCTAAAACCCCTAAACCCCTAAATTAGTTTAGAGTTCCAATCTGAAATCCTAAATTAGCCAATTAGGGGTTTCAATTGAAAGTTGAAATCTCAAATCAATTGAATTTTGTAATAATTAACTAGACAATATTTAACTAATTAACTAAGCAACATTGAACTAATTAAATTTTCAAATCATATATGGAGCTTTAGGGTTTCAAATCTGAAATCCTAAATTGATTTAAGGGTTTCAATTTCGGATTTGAAACCCTAAAATTTAGGATTCCAAATCCAAAACCCTAAACTAAGAGTTTCAATTAGGGTTTTAGGGGTTTTAGGGTTTTGGATTAGGAACCCTAAATTTGATGAAGGATTTAAGGTTTTCAATCATCTAAATTAGCCAATAGGGGTTTCAATTGAAATCTTAATTTGTGAGTTTCAATTAAAATCCTAAATTATTGAAACCCTTAATTTAGGATTTCAATGGAAACCCTAAAATTTAGGGTTCCAAATCCAAAACCCTAAAACCCCTAAACCCCTAAATTAGCTTAGAGTTCTAATCCGAAACCCTAAATTAGCCAATTAGGGGTTTCAATTGAAAGTTGAAATCCTAAATCAATTGAATTTTGTAATAATTAACTAGACAACATTTAACTAATTAACTAAGCAACATTGAACTAATTAAATTTTCAAATCATATATGGAGCTTTAGGGTTTCAGTAAATTGATTTAAGGGTTTCAATTTCGGATTTGAAACCCTAAAATTTAGGATTCCAAATCCAAAACCCTAAACTAAGAGTTTCAATTAGGGGTTTAGGGGTTTTAGGGTTTTGGATTTGGAACCCTAAATTAGCCAATTAGGGGTTTCAATTGAAAGTTGAAATCCTAAATCAATTGAATTTTGTAATAATTAACTAGACAACATTTGACTAATTAACTAGGCAACATTGAACTAATTAAATTTTCAAATCATATATGATGCTTAAATTTTCAAAGCATATATGCAACTTACCTCAATTTTCTTCCTATCCACACCTTGACTGTTTCATGAAACTTGTTAAGAAAAAGCCAACTTGATTTAGGGGTTTGAATTGAAACCCCTAAATCAATTTAGGGGTTCAATCCGAAACCCCTAGATGGATTGAACCCCTAAATTGATTTAAGGGTTCAATTTGAAACTCCAAAATATATTTAGGGGTTTGAAACTTTTAGAACTAGAAAGCAAATTTTTTTTTTTTATTGTTTGGTGTATTATAACGTTTTTTTTTTTTTTTTTATGTCTTATGTTTGCTTTGCACTTTGCCTTATTTTTTCATGTTTGGTGTATTATATTATTATTATGGTTTTTTTTTTTTTATGTCTTGTGTTGCTTGATTTAAAAAATCTTTATTGTGTTAAGGAATCATGAATGTCTTCTCAAAAGGATCCAGATTTTAGTGATAGTTCTCCTGCTCCAGCTAATACCCCTGCCCTAAAACCTAACCTTACTCCAACCCCTACGGGGAGTACACCTTGCCCTGTCCCCAAGCCCACACAGGGCAATAAACATGTTTCGATTGTTCAGTCTCACTTTACCAAACTAAAGGTTAGTGACCCCAATAATCCCCAAACTAAATGTAATCACTGTGAAAAAGTGCATGGATGTCACTATAGAAAACATGATACATACCAGATGAAGATCCATTTAGAAGAATAATGTAAGAAGAGTCCAATATTAAGATCATTATCAGAGAAGAGTCAATTTAAACTAGATATCAGACTAAAAAAAATGGCGGATAAGATAGTGGGGGCCCAACGTTGAAAGGATATACGAAGTATAATAGTAATGAGTGTAGAAGGAAGGTAGCTCGTATGGTTATCATAGACGAGCTAACTTTTTGGTTTGTGGATAGGAGAGGGTTCCAAGAACTTGTCCAAGAATTGAAACTGAGATTTACGCTTCCTCCTCATCACACTGTGGCAAAGGATATTAAAAAAATGTACAAAAAAGATAAAGATGTTTTGAGTGGCCAATTGGCAGGTTTGGTAGTTTGCCTCACTACCGATACTTGAACTTATATCCAAAATATGAATAATATGTCTTTGACTGTTCATTTTGTTGATTCTGATTAGATTCTTCACAACAAGATTATTAAATTTTGTCAAATAACTAATCACAAAGGTGAGACGATTGGGAAGGCTTTGGAGGCCGCAATAAAGGAGTGGAGGTTAGCATAGGTTTTGACAGTTTCAGTTGATAATGTCTCGTCTAATGATGTCATCGTGAGATATTTGAAAACTTATCTTAGAGAGGCAAATAAGATATTCTTGGGTGGTGAATATTTGCATTTAAATGTGCTACACATATCTTGAATATAATTGTGACTAAGGGGTTGAAAGATGTTAATGACTCGGTTGCATGAGTTAGAATGACTGTGAAATTTGTGAGGTCTTCTCTTTCTAGATTGGAGAAATTCAAGATTGCTGTGGAGACTGCGGGCATAACATTGAAGAATGGTCGTTGTACTAATGTTCCTACCAGATGGAATTCAACCTTCTTGATATTGGAAGCAGCCCAAGAATATAAGATAACCTTTCAATTATTGGGTGATGAAGATATCCAATATGTCAAATATTTTAATGAGTACGGAGAATTAAGAAAGCTTAATGATGATGATTGGGAGGTAGTTTCTATTTTTGTTGATTTTCTCAGGCTTTTTTATGATGTCATATCGAAGTTATTTAATTCTTTGTACCCTACATCCTATGAGTTTTGTCAACAAATATGTAAGGTGAAAGAAGAATTAGAAAACATGCATAGGGATTCCAATCAAAAGATGAAGGGGATGACATTGACCATGAGGGTCAAATATGACAAGTATTAGAGAGATTTTAGTAGACTAAATATTTTGTTATATGTGGTTGTTATTCTTGATCCTCGTCTGAAACTTTCTGGCATGTTATATGGAATAGCCCTAGATATATTGGCTAAATTATATGATAAGTTTAATGTGATTAAGGGTGATACTACATCTACTACACCTACACCTACCCTAACACCTCCTCTAGACACCGGGCCAACAAAGAAGTGTAGATTGGCGTGGACTAAAACTCTCATACAGAATCTCACACTAATCCATCAATCTATAGAGGTGGTTTTGGAGTTAGACAACTATTTGTCAGGGGATCTTATTCAAGATGATGATGATTTCGATATATTAGAATGGTGGAATGTGACAATAAAGAAATATCTCATCCTTTCTGAGATTGCATTCTGTATTTTGATCATTCCTATTAGCACCATCACCTCAGAGTCAGCTTTTAGTATCGGAGGGCGTATGTTGCATCATTTCCATAATTCATTGTCTCCTTCAACTGTGGAGGCATTTATATTCACACAGAGTTGGACGATGGGAAAAGATATTCATATTCTGGATATTTTAGATTTTAAGGAGACCGATAAGGAGGAGAGTGGTGATCAGTTTGGATCTGAATCACCTGGTAATTATTGTTTTTATTTTATTATTTTGATTTATTTATATTCATTTTGATTTTATTGGTATTAATTGTTATAACAACACATGAGACAACGTCTACCTCTGCTGCAATATGACTACCTACCCAAGTCGCCCCAAACGTCACAATCAAAGACTCAAACAACTCTACTTTTAGAATATTCAAATTTAAATCATCCGTTCGTATTATGTATTCAAAAATTTGTAATATTGATACAATATCATTTGGACACTTTTATGTTTATAATTGTTTAGCCTTTCAATTTTGTAATAACTTAATTATTATTATTATTAGTTTATTAGATATTATACTAGTAGTCTGTAGTAGTATTTCATTTGCTCTAAATTATATAATTTGTATGATGTATATATTATTTAATTTATTTTTATTCGTTTAACTTTTTTTTTTATCTAGTTTTTAAAGTATTTTTTTTTTAACTTATTATTTGATGGGCCCAAAATGGCCTAGAAGCTATTTCTAGGACTAAGAGAAAAGCTTCTAGGCCATTTTAGGCCTATTTCAACTGTTTAAACTGCTTACAGGATGGCAGACAGATTGCCCCCACCCACACCCCATTATCCGAGATGGGGAAAAATTTCCCTCCTCCACTCATGTGGGGGCGAGTAGAACCTCTAATCATGACATGACATGAAAAATATGTTTGAAGTCATTATATTTTTAATGGACATGAGGATAATAAATTTCTTACACTGTGATCACCCTAACGACCAGTTTCCAAGTTTTTTAACTACTAGGATCAATTTAAAATTAAGGAAATCCCAAGGATTTATAAAAATAATTTTTCCAAATAAAATAGGCTATAATCGGATTCGAAAGTGCCCAGAACTAATGTTCTAAACATACCTATCAAAATTGTTTTCTTCGTATCTAGATATAGCCCTAAGGCGTATAGGTCATGTGCACTTTTTGAAAAAAAAAAAAAAAGGAGTGGTAATTTGCGCTCGCAGGTCGTGGTCATATTGTGTCAAGTTATGGACATTTGATTATATAGATTAATTCGAATCCAACTCGTTAAACTAAACAGATCAGATCTTCTAACACAACTCATTTGAATAACGTATCATGTCATTTTTAACCCGTGAATTAAAAGTGGGTCAACACGACACGCTCATTTCAACTCATTTCATGTAAACAAATTGAACTAACTCACATAACTCATTTGACCTGATTAATATAATTTTACATAAAAGTTAAAATCTATATTTATTAGTAATCACAATATCTCAAAAAATAATAATAAACTACTGTTAACAAAAAATATTAATATTTTTCAAACTTTAACCTGTTATAAAACCAATATTACAAATTCAACAATAATAAATATGAGCATAGATCTAAAATTACAATACCAACAATAAAAACATAAGCTATTAAGCATATTAAAAAATATCAATATTACAACCCGATAATAATAAAATTGTAACTTTGAAATCAAATTTAACCGGATTATTATAAGTTGATTTCGGATTAAGTGGATTGACCCGTCATTAACCTATTTATTAATCATATCTTAACAAGTCAACTCGTTTTATTAGGTTCATGAGTCGTTTCACGTATTACCACCTTTAAAAAAAGTGGGATCTACTACCATTAAAAAATAATTTTTCTCATATGCATTCCAAGTTTACTCACTCTTTTCAAAAGAAATGCACATCATTTGCACACTCTAGGATTTCAAATATAGTTTCTCTTTGGAATATTAATGTGTAAGTCCCACAGAAAAAAAAAAATTAAAAAAAAAAAATCTACTATTAAAAAAATCATTTTTTCAGCTGTGTTCCAGATGTATCCACTTTTTTAAAAATGATTGCTAATTGACCACCAACAATCCCTTACCACACTTCAAAAACTATATGGACATTTAATTGAGTTTTGCAATTTAAACCAAAGTTTTATTTTTATTAAAAATAATAATAATCATCCAAATGGAGGCACTCGAGGAAAGTAATGAAGAACTTCATTTTCGTTTTGCTATTGGATGAATTGTGCTAAAAGAAAAATATTTACTCAGTTCCAAGCTCTTACGTTTTTCCGTCATCTGGACACTTGATATTAAGAGCATCGAGGCCAACTGAAAATGAAACAGTAAGGGCCAAAATAGAGAAATCCAAAGCAAGGAAGTTGTACTATGATCCTAAACCTACACATTTTACAAAGTGGGAAGGTTTCAATCGCCTCTCCAATACGAGACATAAATGGAAGCAGGGCATAATCTAAACTAAGGAGCACAGTAAAGTTAAGAGTACAGAACTACAGTGGGTTCCTATATCATAGATACAAGCTAGTTAGGTCATAAGAATTCTCAACTTCCCCAGCCAACCAAACTCATTGCCACCGTTTGAGGGGCTTTGGAGCAGAGGAGCTGCCAGCATAAGTTTTCCTAGCACCTGACATGCATTATAAGGAAATTGGAAAAAATGGGTAGAGAAAAAGTGGAGGGAGACACGGATGGTCAGAGATTTTTAAAGAACTGAATCGTGACGGCTATTAAGTGAACTTAAATGGCTGCCGACCTAGTTACAGGAAGAGAGAAATAAATATATTTATATATATATATATAAATTTACTTACTTGATGATGAAATCTTTGAGGAGCTACTGGTCAATGATTGCCAAGAACATTTGGCCTGCACCGGCTTTGGAGTAGGCTTTGGAAGTTTAGATGGTAAACTTGGCCTGCGTTCAAGCATCAGTGGCCTGCGTTCAAGCAGATATAAAGAAACTGGGCATCAGACTAATTTATATAAATATGATTCCATGAGTGAGATTTCCCTGCATTGAGCCAAGGATACAGAAACCATGAGTGAGATCAATTTAAATAGGGGTGAACTCAAGAACTAGCAATGTCATGCTCACAGGCATGAAACCCCCACCCCCACCATGTTACCGATTTTACAACTGGAGCTTCCAACAAAAAACCAAATGCAGCAGGTAGAGAAGCTGCTGGAATTAGAAATTGCAGTACAATGCTCCTTTAAAAAAAAAAGGCCAGCAAATTTCATAATTGAACAAGAGATATGATATCACTGGCAGTTGGTCACTCAAGAGAAGAGTACCTGATGTGAAAATTGCAACTAGTCATTGCTTACCCAACCCAAGAGTACAGTAACAACTTTTCAAAGAAAAGCTGGATGAAATTTGAATAAACTCCAAAGCAGCTCCCAACACTAAGTTTCAACTATTAAGAACATGTCAGGTTGCAGAAGCGGGCTCAGGGTGGGGAGGGGTAAGATTTACAAAATATTTGCTTGCATTGTTGGCATCTCAGAGCAAGTGGTAGGTAAGAGGTGAACATTATACACAGAAGTGTCACATTAGAACAAGCGCAACAATTTATTTGCAGTCTAGTTGGGCATGAAAGTAATCCGATTGACACCAGTCAGTTCTCCAACAACCAGAATAATATATACCACATTTGAAATATCATGAAAAAGAGACTTACTTCCCTTTGTTCTGAACAGGCGTGTTCTCAGCTGGTATGCACTCAGGAGATGTGTTTTCAGGTGGTTTTGCAACTTCAGGGAAAAGAGTGTACTCCACAACGCTGCATATTGAGCCTTCAGTTTCTGTTCCCATTGAAAGACCGCCATCAGATATATCACTTAATCTTTCCTCAGAATCTGCATCCCCAAAGCCCAAGAGCTCAATGTCTTCATTAGAATACTGGCCTACATCCCCTCCAGATAGCTTCAAGTGAGGAGACAATTCCTTCTGATGTCTACTAAATCCTTCCATTGAGTGCTGAGAACCAGCATCAGAGTGCTTATCGCTGTACTCTGAACAGTTATCCAAGTCTGAAGCTGCTTTCTCCATAAGCCCCGAACCTTTTCCTATCAGATTTTGCCTTTGTCGAGAAGTCCCTACGGAATGTCTTCTTGGAGAAGAAGACCCATGCCTAAATGAGGTCATGCCACGCTTTGTACCATTGGCACTAGCCACGGAATGTCTTCTTGGAGAAGAAGACCCATGCCTAAATGAGGTCATGCCACGCTTTGTACCATTGGCACTAGCCTTGAGACGCTGCAAGTGCTCAATCTCAGCATCTTTCTTTGCAACTATGTCCTTGAGGGATGCCACCTGCAAGGAAAAAAGCAAATAGGATGAAAATAATAATATAAAAGGGAATCAAATATATTTCCTGTTAAACGTTAAGCAAGGTAATTGATTAAGACCCAACTTGTTCCCTCCAACAAGTTCTCACACTTTTACTCTCCAAAGCTGACAAACAAGGCAGGCCATTGTATGGGTGGGAAAACAAATTCTCTTTACAACAGACTTTGAAAAAACACCCAATTACAGTCAACTTAAAGAGACTTTGTGGAACAGGCTGCAAGGTGTAACGATCTTCCACCTTTAACCAACTAAACCCTATCTAGAGCATAAGAGGTCAGAAACCCTGAATCAAATCCCATCAAGCCACCACACAGAATTCTACATCCTAAGAAATGGGGTTATTAAACAACCCCCCCCCCCCCCCCCCCCCCCCCCCCCCCCCCAAAAAAAAAAAAAAAACAAAAAATAATAATAATAATAAAAATAATAATAATGCAGCAATCTGCCCTTTGTGCATCCTCCCTCGCCCTCCGAACAAAATATGGGGGAAAGGTATCAGAGCAGAAGAACATTGGACTTTAAATGAATTTTCCATAAAGTAGTTAACTAATTTCCCGACAGCAATATAAAATAGAAATGGAATGTGCATTTATAATGGCAATCTACGATGGCCAATGCCCAGTAGCTAATGCAAGAGTGGTACAAAAATGACCACCATTGTGACAAGGATGACTTCATTAAAACAAGTGCAGTTATTAAAATTATTCATAATTGAAAACCCGCTGCTTTATGATGGTTGAAGATTGTAGGATTTAATCTTTCTGTTTTGGTCATACACCAACATAATTGATAATCTTGTGAAATACCTAGATTTTAAATCAGTGTGAAAGAAGAATATCTGAGTAAGCATGTTAAAATGAATAAAATATTGGACCTGTTCCATAAGTTCTCTGACATCTCTTCCCTCTTTGTTGCTCTGAGCAGCACCTAATTCTACACCAGAAACCCTCTCTGCAAACTTCAAGGTACTTATAGTTTCAAAGTAGGAATCTATATCTGGATTAAGCTGTACAAACATGAGGGTTTTTGCTTGACCGCCTACAATTTGTAGAGGACAAAGGAAGTAAGATAAAATAAGTCACAAATAAAAGGACTCAGAACCACCATATGACTCATACCTTATTACCATGTTTATATACAAAAAAATAAGACAAATACCTAAAGAAGCCTGAAGTACTTGAGTTAATTTGCTATTTCTGTAAGGTACATGTAGATTCTTTTGTGCTAGAGCAAAAATTACATCTCCAAGAGCTGATAGTGATTTGTTAATATGTTGTGCCTCCCTAAGCCTATCCCCAGTTGCTGCAGACCGACCCACTCTTTCACTACCGGCAAGATCTACCAAATGTAGACTGCCACGCAAAACAGCATCAGTCTCCAAGTCTATGCCTCGAACATGAACAGTGAGAACGCTGCACCAGATGATTGAATAAAAACCATGCCAAAAGAAAAGAACAAGTAGAAAGTAGTTAACAAATGATCTTAAACTGAGAGCCCAACCTATGGGATCTGCTACTCCTTTCATTCAGGGCTGTGGCACCAACTGCCCTATTCATTAAACCAATGTTCATTAACTCCAAGACATCTGCAGTTGACTGAACAGGGTGCATGCCTGCCTCAGGGACAGCTAACCCATTCGGTTGCGTGGTGTTCCAAATCCCAAGTGTGCGCAAGTCAAAGGAAACAACAACCTTTTCAATAGCATAATAAGATGAGGAGCAACCAAGATCACTATTGTAAATAATCAAATGGAATGCATCCCATGATGAAGTAGGTTCCCAAAAATAAGAAGAAAAGGATATCTTTTTTGAGGGCCATCGGTTGATAGAAGATCACGAACTTGTTCATTATATATCTCAACCATCTGAACAGCAACTTCATATGCAATGGAGCTTTTCCTGCTTTTAGAAATTTGGAAAAGATCATTTAATGCCCGATAGTTGACCCCCCAGTCCTCTTCTGAAGATACACTAGGCCCACTCTAGAAGAAACGCAATAAAAGGTGTAAGGCATAACTTTAAACATCTAAAACTGATACAATTTGAAAGATCTGCATACCATCGTATATGTCTTTCCCGAGCCTGTTTGGCCATAAGCAAATATGCAGACATTGTATCCGTCAAGGACAGACCGGATTAACGGTTGGGTGTCCATAAATACCTCCTCTATCAGAAGATAATTTAAAATAAATAATTGTTAGAATGTCAGAACTTTTTTTTCACCAATAAAGAACTGTAGTGGTTAGGGAAACAAAAAAGGGAAACATCATTCATTCAGAAAAGCTTACCTTGAGTAGATGTTGGACCAAAAACCTTGTTAAACTTAAACAATCTACGGCTGTCTTTTCCTTGTTTAGAGGGATTCACAATAACTAGTTCACCATTTTCACCAATATATTCAATAATGGTTTGCTTCTTACTTTGTCCTGGAAGGAATGGTCTTATGCGACAATAAACTCTAATATTTCCTATATAAGTGAGGGGGAAGAGAACAAAATGAAAGGTATTAGCTAAGAGCTCGGGGGAAAAAAATACATTAGCTAAGAATCAACAAACCAAAGAAACAACCAACAAGACAGAGATTCACCTTTCAAGTCCTGAACCTCATTGTACAACCTACGATTTTCAGTTAAAACCATGTGGTAATTTTCAGCAGCATCTGCTAGTCCTTTAAGCTTAAATCCTGTTCAAAAGAAAATACTCATGAAAAAATGCCAGAGAAAGATAAATGCAAACAAAATAGTAAATTATAAAGTAGCTATGTACAATCAATCCTACCCAGGTAATTGAATTCCTCTGGGTAACTTCTTTTTGTCTTCAACACTTCATGTTTTATGGACTCTAAAGCTGCCCTTAATTCCTATACAACAAAACCGTTGTTATAGGATCAATTTTCCACATCATATGAGATTAAGAAATGAGAATGAAGGCAAACCTGCAAAGCTCCAAATTGATAATCTATAGAGCTCTGATAGATTTGTTCTTTCTTTTTCCATCTCTGCAATTTAGATTCAGAAAATCCCTCAAGTTCTTCTACTTTCTTCCTCGAATCAGTTAAAAGGCACTCAAGTTCTGTTAACTTTTTCTGCGACTCAACTTTAACTTCCTTAGCATTTGATTCTAATTGCAAACAATAAGCTTCATGTGTCCTTTTGGCCATTTCTAGTTCTTCTTTTAGTGTCAAAATCTCCATGTTACTACGAGCCTTCTCCTCCTTTAACTTCTGCACTTCCTGCTCTTCAAGCTTCTTTTTATCTTCTATTTGGTTTTTCTCAATCTGCAACATCCATATAAACTGCATTAGGAACAATAAAAACCTCACCAGCAAAATAACTAATAACCCTGTTGTTCTGATGGCTGTTCTTCTGCAAATATAAAATGAAAAAAAAAAAAATGAACATATGCATATGCAAAGTCACTTTTGCATAATATTAACATAAATTAATCTACATTGGATTCTCTATCTCTAAAATTTTAGCTAACTATAAACAGTGTTTTTACAATTTTCCATAGCCACTATTTACTCTCCAAGTTTTATTTTAATATTTATTTCTCTCTCCTCCCACACTCTCTCTCCCCGAGTAATGTGTTGGCTTTTAATAGAATGTTTAAATAAAGGATATTATTGATATCAAGATTATAAAGTCATATATATATTCATTCTACAGGTTCGGTTTTAATTGCATTCCATGTACTGGGTGCTGATTGCATGTATAAACCAGTACATGGAAATTGCACTCTAAAAACAAAAAAAAAAATTAGGTAAAAAAAAATAATAATAAAATGATAATATTTTATTATTATTTTGTTTTAAATATGCATAAGCCAATGTCAAAGTTTTGTTGAAATGACAAAGTGGATATGCAAAAGAGGTGAATTTGCATATGCAAATCCATAGACCAATGTGGATGCTCTAAGCTTTTCCAAATTGATAAATTCTTTATAGGGTGTTTTTAATTAATAATCAAGAAATATAAATTCATAATGAGTCTCCATTTTAAACAAATAAGAAAGCTTGATTCTTTAACTGAGTAGGTTTCAGCAAAGATCTAATTATCACCCACACTTTATAAAATACTCAATATACATGCATTACGAATAAACATATGACATATATATATGTGAAAAGAACAGAATTGACATGCTACACGCTTACAAATTAAGAAAATAGAATATTAAGATCTTGCATAATAACAAATCTAGAAAAGTGAAAATAGCCGATTAGGTTTTTCATGCAGTTCAGCACAATATTGGGCCTTGGCAATCAACAATCTGCAAAGCTAACAATAATAAGTCAGAGCAGTTCTAAAGCCCTTCAACATAAGTGGGACAGCTAAATAATGATCATTACGGAAAGTAACTTAGGGAGTACTTAAAATGCTATTTATCAGTTAATATAAGATAAAAGGCAGGTGTGGAAGTCATATGCCACTTCAGCTTACTAATACTATAAGACAACTATAAAAATATAGCCTCGCAAAAGAAACATGTCTAATTACATTTGAATATCAAGAGAGAGAAGAACAGTACTGCACCTTTATCTGTTGAAGTTGTTTCATGACAACCTATAGGAACCAAGAACAGTTAATAATCAATTGGGTAAAAATGAAACAGATAGAACTGAAACTAAGTATACCTCAATTTCTTCGCTAGTCCCTGTTGCAAGGGCCTCAAGTACTCTTATTCTTGATTGATACTTTTCCTCACGAACTTTATAAAGATTATTTTGCTGCAAGCATGCAACAATAAAAACACTTACTAACTGGTGAGCAGTATGACATATAGTCTCTGATTTTGGAAAATGCTCACATATTCTCTGATTTTGGAAAAAAAAAAAAAATCTAAAGCAGCTTACAGTTCTTAAGTTTTCTGCTAGAGTTGAACTTCGCTCTTCAATCACTTCCATGACTTTTCTCAACAACCATGCCACAAACTGGAAAATGGGAAAGGAGATGGGGGAACACCAGTGAGCGAGACAAAATGGCAAACAATAAAAAGTACAAGAAACAAATAACCATAACAATGTATTAGTTCAAGGTATGCTTTAGTTATAGAGCATCTATTAGACCTCTTACTGTCGTACCTCAACTACATCCCCGTTGTTTCTTTGCAAGTTATCATCCAAAATCTTATTCACTATGTTGAAAAGTGATCGAGTTGATACCTTCTGCAAAAAGAGTTTCAGTAAAACATGAGAACAGCATCAAGTTCGAAATTGAATAACACAGAGAAATGGGCTCAATCATAGAAGAAGTAAAAAAATATATATATTTTTAGCTTACATCCAAATTGTTTGACTTGATCATCTCAACAATTTTGGCATCAGAAGAATCAGGAAAACATCCTTGCTTCAATTGCAACATGTCATGCAATTTATATCCAAGATGACGTATTAAAGCATCTGATGACTCTACACAAGAAAAAACTATAAATACAAGATGAAATAAGAAAACCAACAATTGAAGACTAGAAAACAGCAAGAGCAAGATTTTCTCTTTTTTGATAAGTGAGCAAGAGCAAGATTATTTGACAATCAGAATGAGATATTTGCCTTGAAGCCCACAGCCCCACCCGTCTCTCTGCAGTGGTTGCCACTGGTGTCCAAGATGCATTGCAAGACTAACAAGTACCTCACCCAGAATGAGACCGAGTGACCCAACCACATTCCCCACCCCCAACCCCTCTCTCTCCAAACCCCTGTCAATCCATGAATCCATGGTACCAAAACCTACACATCTAGTCATTCATTAATTAATGCTACCCACCACTGCCAAACACCTACTTCCTCCAAACAGCTAATTGCGATGCATAACATCCTGCATGCATGTTCTTAATCCATTGTGTATGCACATTCATCACAATTCAAATGTCATGCACACATAACTTCAGTTCCCCATCAACAGAGAAAACAGTAAGCATACCTGAAGGACCATGCAAAGAATGTTGAAATCTGGCATCAACAGAGTCTCTTTGCCATTCTCCTCCATTTTCAGCTGAATGTTGTCCACATGAAAGCACATACCTTTCAGAGTGATCGATTCCCTTTAAAGAGCCTACCTCTGACATATCCCACCTTTTTCTCAAATGATTTTGGAAGTTATCTCCGCCAACATTAGAGTTAAATTGAACCCTAAGGGTATTAAGGCACTGCAAAACTGGCACCATAGATCCCTGCAAAATAATCTGAGACTATTAACGAAAATGAATAGAAAGAATATTTAGAAGTAATAAGAGATCATGAAGCTCCAGGGATTTGAATTTCTGCAGAATTTAACTGAGACTTGATTTCACAGACCATATTGGTTTCTCTTTAGGGCTGCTAAAAAGTAAACCAGAATACTCCCACGCATATCTCTCAAGATTGGACCAATTCAAAACCATAAAAACAGATATGAGGCAACCTATCGTCTGGGCTCAATATAACAAACTCAATTCCAAGTTAGCCATATGGTTGGAATCTCAACAAACACAAAAATGATTGAACAGTGCAAGGAAATTGGTCCCCTATAATTTTAATATTATAAGAAAGTACCTGCTCTAGATCAGATAGTTCAAAGCCAGGGAATCCTATTTCATTGATAGCTTCCAAAAACGTTCTGGCATTTGGTCCGGTCTCAGAACCACCTCCTCCCTAAAGTAGAAAAAAAAAATGTTCAGAACAGAGCAGTATAATTTCGAACAAAGGGTCAAAGTGGAAACCAAATAGAAAGTTAATAAAAACAAGAAAATAAAAAATCCAAAAAGTTCCAAACAAAAGTCGATACTACCATTTCTACCAAACCAGGACTGAGCTTGTTCAAGACACTGCATAAAACAGTGCCATCACTCAAGCATGCTCTCAGTTCCTCCTCTGAAGCTTCCAATGGCAAACTTAAATGAGGAAGCATACCATTTAACCACTCCACCAGAGAAGACTGCCGGTCACCTGATAAACACAAGTTTAACTTAAAAGGAAATAGAAATGGTAATGTCAATTGTGATCAAGGTATGTGGAAATGAATGAGGAGACAGAATGGGTATACTCTGGTTACCTTCAGCCATACCCCCAAAACTCTCTAGCTGTTCAACATCTTCACTATGAGCCCCATTTGAATAGAATCCCCTATTTTCACCAGTGAGCGGCTCTAACCAAGTGCTCATGTTGAGACCCTCCCAAATGCCTTGTTTCCAAGATCAACCCTGGGCACAGTGCTACAATTAAAGAGTTCCCCCGCATAAATTAGAAAAAGCAGTCTACGTTAAACATATGGAATATATTGTCAGCGGAGTCACCATATGAAGAATGCAGGTGTACATGGCTCACTTTTTAGAATACACAACCCATGAGATACTTTTTAAAGACTACAAATCATTAGATGATTGACTTCATTGAGTGGAAATTTGTGTGTGTGTGTGTCTAGAGGCATAACTAAAGCTAAACCTCGCTTTATCGCAGAAAATTTGTGATCCAAAATGGCCATTAAGAAAAGATAGCAGTCTGATCCTAACGGCAATATGATCCTAAATAAAGCGGGTAATCTATTATAGAAATTTTACTTAATTATACTTTATCGACCCAAAAATAAAAAGGGAAAAGATCTAAAGTTCATGCCAAACCAAATTCTTTTCTTCTTCGACACTAAACTCTCCCCTACAATCATTTTGCTTGGGTTAGTTAAATTTCTCATCCCTGTGTGAAACACACCACACAGGGGGAGAAAAAGAAAAAAACAACTAGATCACGCGAAATTAAACTACATATTATTCATCTCCATTTTCTCAGCAACCAGACAGCATAAATTAATACATAAAAAATGAAAATAAAAGCCAGCGTTTTCTGTATTGCATTTTCAGTTCTGACAAATCAGATCCGCACGAACCACCAAATTTCGCCGGAATGGAAGGTATGGACAGAATGTGGCTAAAAGTACGAACCTGAGGAGGACTCATAGGATTCTGAAATGCGGCAGAGACCTTCGGAGACCAGAGAAATCTCAGAGCTCCGAGATCGGATATATGTCAACGTACAAACATACGACGGAGAGACCGGGGGCGTTACGGCCCGATCTGTCGGAGAAACGAAAGCGAAATTCTGTTAGTTGGGGCCGAGATTTCAGAGACCGGAACGACGAGAGACGAGAGGAGAGAGGCCCCTTTAAATCCTGTCTCTGTCCCTTTTTTATTTGAGAAATACTTTATTCAATAATATCAAATTTTGAATGAAACGATTTTATCTGTTATTTACTTAAATAGCAATTACAAAATTTAAGATTAAAAAAATAACATAGAATTCTTTAAATGATCTCAAAACTTTTTAAGGTATGCTTGGTTTAACCAAATTTCTCTTTTAAAATTTCTATTTAAATCTAAAAATACTTCTATTACAATTTTTTGACTGTTATTTAACTTATTATCTAAATACAAAAATTAATAAAATTTTACTAACTCTATGATGAGATATTTTTTAAAATTTATAATTAAATAATGGTTCGATTTTATCCATCCACTTTTATAAACTAATAAAAAAAATTTAAAAATAAATATATCCATCATCTTTTTTTATTAAAAAAATCTTCTCAACATTCATTAATACAATTAATACAATATCACGTATTTAATCTACAAGTAAAATATAATAAATAATTACAAAATATTTAATATCGTATTATGAGATTATAAAATGACGATAATAAAAAGGATATTAAGTATCATTATTCAAGAAAACCCTACAAATATTCGCTTTATTGCTTAAAACTCAATCCATACCTTGAGAC
The DNA here is from genome assembly GCF_018687715.1 of Carya illinoinensis. Classification (NCBI taxonomy): domain Eukaryota; kingdom Viridiplantae; phylum Streptophyta; class Magnoliopsida; order Fagales; family Juglandaceae; genus Carya; species Carya illinoinensis. The sequence continues at coordinate 36,775,842 of NC_056762.1, read as the reverse complement.
TCGAGAGAGAAGAAGCCAAAAAAATGTCATCCCATGATCATATTATTTAGGACTAAAAAATGATATTTAACTTGAGACTCAATCCTGACAATTCTATATTATTTAGGATTAAAGAATGATATTTAACTTTTTTATAAATAATATCATCCCATATTAAATCACTACATATTAAACATGCATAGGATTTTATTCAAAATTAAGACCGTTCATTTAAACCAGATTTTTCCAAACCCGATCTACAACTCGTATATTATTCAGGTTCTAGTTACTGTATCCAACCTGGATTAAACCTAGGCTGAAACTCACATACCGAACTTGGACCTACCTGGTCCAGGTGGGTATGAAACTCAAGTTATGGGTTTATATATATATAATAAAAAATTAGCCTTGAGTAGAAAAATATTGATTTTTTTTCTTTTTTACATGCATTTAATTAAAAAGGATGATTAGTTATTTATAACTTTATTTACTTTTACATAAAATTTAATTTTTTATTTTAATATGTTTTTATTATTATAGACAGTATTCAATGCATTAATATTATGGTTTTCAACATCACTTATTTAAATAACTTTAATAAAATATAGGCTTTTATATAACAAAATATATATTTTTAACAATATATTTTCTTTAAAAAATCTAATAAAATATAAGCTTTTAGATTAAAAAAAATTGTTTTTCAATATTATCTTTTTTTTTCCAAAAAAAATTAATAACATATAGACTTTTGTTTTAAAAAAATGTTTCATCCGAATTATGCCCAAGGTCATAACCTGACTTCCGATCTGGGTATATTAGCATATTCGGGTTGAAATCTAAGTAAAGTATCCTATTTGAAATGAGAAATGCTAAAGCTCTCAAATTTGGGAGGTTTTTTTTTTTTATCAAATTCATTTTTTATTATTATTATTTTTTGTTTAGTGATTAAGTACATTTTTTTAAGTGATGTTGTGAATTTAAAAAAAAAATATTTAAGAATATGAAAAAATAAATAAAAAAATCAAGAATAAAAAAAATGTTGCGTTCGGTGACTTTTTCATTGACTTTTTTCGATTGACGTAGCTTTATTCATTTGAAATATGTTACTGTAGACTCTGGAACCAAACAAAAGACTATAACATTATCTAAAGTAATAGCCATTTTTAATAATAAAAAATAAAAAAATTTTATTATATACAAGTAAATTTAATATTAATTTACATATTAATATTAATTTTTTTATTTAAAATTTAAATTAATATTATTTTTAATAAAATTTGTTTTTTGATTAATTATAATATATTAATACGCATATTAATATATAATTGTGCTTGTAATTAAATTTTTTTAAAATAAAAAAAATTATAAAATTATGTAAAATGGTGAAGGTTACCATTTTATTCTGATGCCCTTTTTTTTCTTTTGAAACGAAGGGCCGCGTTTTTTGTTTAATTGCAGTTCTGGCGTTCCCGCCTTAGTACCTCACTTATTTTGTCGTGTGTTTGAAGTTTTAAACTTCTGGCATTTAAAATTATAAACAAAACCAAACGACAAACCACGAGCCACGCGCCAGAGCGTTTGGTGATCCTATCTAGTTCCATTTCCAATCTAGGCAAAATATATTAATTTTCCTCAAGTAAATAAAAGAATAAAAAATGCATTAATAATATTCAACATAATAATATTTTTTAAAACTTCAAATAATTTTTTAAAAGTAAGAAAAAATGAATAATTCCTCAAACAGAAAAGGTAAATTAAAAAAAAATAAAATGATAATGCTAATTTCTATGAATTAATTTATTTTTAAATGTTTCTTATTTTAAATAATGTTTTTTAAAATAAAATTACACTTTTTAATAGCTTTTTTTTTTTAAATATTTTCTATTTTTAAACTTAATAGAAGATTTGTCTTTTAAAAATCTGAGAATCTTTTATTGTTTTTGCTTCTGAATAAAGAATGCTATAAAGGCAAGATCAAAAGTATATATTCTCTGTTTGGGCGTAATTTAGTACCATCCAACGTACGCTCATAAAAAATAAAAAATTAAAAAATTAAAATACATAAAATGTTGAAAGAGAAATGATAATTTGATCGATGGTTTGACCGATTAATATCCATGAGATTGTAAGGCGGTTGATTAATTAAAAATAAGAGGATTAATATTTATAGTTATAAAGTGTGCAAGCGTTATGTAATTTTTATTTTTAAAAATTAGATAAATATAAAATTTATATGAAAATTTTAATTTTTTAATTATAAACTTTTCTAATTTTCAAAATTAATGCTCGATACTTATACAATATATAATTATATCTAATATTACTCCTTAAAATCGTTACATTAAAGATAACCTTTCCGTTTTTTACCTTTCCTTACAAAATAAAATAAAATTATTCCACTGGGTTATTATTGTTATCTCTGGGATTGAAGTAAAAGCCACGCCCAATGATATAAAAAGGCAGTTCAATTCTCTACCATTAAACATGTATAAACCCCTTTGAATGACTCGTCACCAAACGGTGATCTTTCTTGTTCATGAAATCAATGATCTAATATTTCACAAATCTTTCAACGGAAGGAAAGGGGCAGAGAGGAAAAGACTATCCAATCCACACGGCCAATTGCAATTTTACAAGCAAGAACATTTCTTATTAAGGGTGGCATTCATAAAATATTTAAATTTAAAATGGATCACAAACCAACTGTTTAAAATAGACTTAGGTCTCGTTTGAATATTGAAAATATTTCATTTCATCTCATTTTATCTTATTATTATAATATTTTTAGATAATAAATTCTTTTTACAATTCTAAGTGAGAGATTGTGTTTGTAGTCTCATCTATAAATGAGAATAGAATGAGACAAAATATATTTTAAAAAATGATATTATTGTAATTTTAATTTATTTTTAAACATAATTGTATGGGCTTGTATTACCAGTCTCTAAATTGGGACATATGTATGTAGACTAACTATATTCTAACAATATTTTATTCAATTTTCATTTCATCTTAACTCACTATCCAAACCGTAACTTAATGAATTATGCTTTCATAGTTCCAATGTATAGCCTATGTGATGGCATTAGATCGCTTGAGTCGAGAAAAATTATATTTATAAGTCAATATGAATAATACATATAATAAAATATTTACATTATATAATTTGATTTAAAAAATAAATTTTAAAATTTTAATCATAAAAATTAAATTTTACCATTTTAAATAATGTGGATGGTGTGCTCTATGTAACGGTTTAAGAATATAATAATAATAACTCACGAGGTAATCTAATTATATGCCATAGCAATAATTTGATTTGACAAATTTTGACATGAACGGTAAACTCATATAAAGTTAATGATTAAGAACCAGTGGATTTGGTCTATTGATTTAAATGAATCGGGTTAAACCTTATACTCTATCAATCGCAACTTGGCTTGATCCTAACCAAATAAACAAATTTAGAGTTGATAATTTTGTTCAAGACCTATAAATTTGATACTAATCTAACACAAAAACTAGTGAATTAGGGTTAATGGCCCATGCTGTTTAATTGAATATGATAGATTATGGACTTTCAATTTAAAACTTGTTTGATATGAACTTGTCACTAGCATTGTCCATTCGGCTAGTTTTTTTCAAGGCTTAGTATGGAAACCTGGATAACCAAGTTCTGGTTTTGGAGTGGTTCGGCCTTGATTTTACATGGACTGATAATTGGATTATCCACTTGTCCCAAATATCTACCGAATAAAAAATTTGATACCCACAATTCAGGTTTTTTAAAATATTATTTTTTAAATAAAAATTAAAATAATTAAAAAAATAAATTAAAGATTTTTATATTCAAATCGGAACTAACCGTAACTTCACTTCACTCGTTCAGTTCTGTGAACATTTTTCACCGAACACTCGATTAGATTTTGACCATTAATCGAGCAATACTACATACAGTCGTCGAATTGTAAATACCGCACAATCACTTTGAAAAAGAGTGGGGTCCACAATTAAAAAGTTAGTTTTTTTTTTCATGTGGGTCCCATATTAATTCATTTTTTTCAAAACGACTGCACGCTGCCTGCACAATTACGACCGTAAATATCATTTCACTTTGGTTAATTATTTGGGGCACTTTCATATTCATCCACCCAATCATCGCCGTCGATTGTATACGCACGGCGCCAATCTCCAAACCCTGCAGGGCCCAGCCGACGCTCAAATTGCCTTTGAACGCACCCACCCAGCTCATACGACGCAGTAGGAAAGGAAAGAAAAACATAGCCCCTCAAAACTGAGTCCCAAAAGCCCCAGAAGTTAGAACCTTGCTTGCCCGTGCAGTTCCAATGGCGACCGAAGTACCCCATCAAAATGAGACCCCACCGGAGGCAGCCATTCAATCCATCTCGATCTCAGATTCCCACGCTGATGGGCCATCCTCGAGCTCCTCGAACTCAGCGAACCGGTGGGAATCTCTCCCGAAACCCACCCATTTTTGCTTAGTTGAGATTCTGAACTTGTACGGATACAACCGGGTCATTTAATTCACTCTTTCATTGGTGTAGGATGAGTTTGGAGGAGAAGTACCGGATCGTGAGGAGTGTGGGAGAGGAGTGTATTCAAGAAGACGAACTGCGAAATCTTCTGGCGAACAAGCCCGAACCGGTCTGCTACGACGGTTTTGAGCCCTCTGGCCGAATGCACATCGCTCAGGTACTACTGATTATTGTACGTAAAAGCTTTCAAGTTATTATAGGATCCTTTCAAAGACCTCATACAACAAGTTGTTTTCGAACTTGTTCTACAGGGAGTTATGAAGGCAATAAATGTTAACAAGCTGACATCTGCTGGGTGCAGAGTGAAAATATGGATTGCAGATTGGTTTGCCCAGCTAAACAATAAGATGGGGGGTGACTTGAAGAAAATCGAAACCGTTGGGCGCTACTTGATTGAGATTTGGAAAGCAGTTGGAATGGATCTGGAAGGTGGAAAAGTTGAATTTTTGTGGTCGTCAAAGGAGATTAATTCAAGGGCTCATGAATACTGGCCTATTGTTATGGATATAGCTCGAAGGAATAAGCTACCAAGGATAATCAGGTAAATTATTATGTGATAATGCCCTGGTTGTATGGTTCTCTCTGACTTATAGTTCGCTGTTTTTCATTACAGGTGCAGTCAAATTATGGGTCGAAATGAGCAGGATGAGTTGACTGCAGCTCAAATTTTCTACCCTTGCATGCAGTGTGCCGATATATTTTTCCTGAAGGTGCTTGCCTTTTGCTTTTGGTTTGTGAATATATCGTTTTGTTTCCTCGTTGGTTTGCGTACAGAGTCTACAGACTGTATTTTGCACTTCCCTTTTGCTTCAATGTGTCATTGGGTTTGCACAGGCTTGTTGCAGCTAAATATAGGCAATATGAAGTTGATTTAATTTTATCATGTTGAGATATCTTTACAAGTTTTTATATGTTACTTATCAAAAAAAAGTTTGTATATGTCAATGCTTAAGCAATGTAAATGATAAGGTTGATGATGAAAATGCTGATCTAAGTACTGACTGGTTTAGATTCTCACTAATATCATTACATTCTTAAGGATTATAGGCAGAGGCATTGTGGTATCTTTATAGAGTTTAAGCATGACTGGATTACATCTTAATTGCAGTCAGATACATCCTTATTTCAATCAGGGGTATAGGAAACATAACCGATAAGCATTGGGTTTTTTGAGCCTAGCTAAAAGAGGGAAACCCATATTAGTGGAGAGGTTAGGATCTGCACGAGTGTGAATCTGATTTATTAAGTCATTATACTTTAATGGTGAGATATTTTACCCATGCTTTACTTATAAAGGAAAAGGATATTTACGAATGCTTCATCTGCTAATAAGTGGTGACTCAGTGCATCCTCAAACACCCATTTGGGGCTCCAAATGGCAAGTTGTATTTACGGTTACATGGTTTTAGCATATTCTTTTATTCATGCAAGTGCTAAGAAATGCCTTTTTACTAGGCCCCTACTGATGGTTGAATAAATGGTTTTGGTAATCAATCAATTTGCCAAGGAGGTCAGCTAAGTCGACTGAGTTAGTGAAATCTGTATTAGGCCTTGAAGGCTTGAAAGCCATCAATCTGATCATGAGGCTATTAATTGGACAATGAGAGTTATCAACATGGTGCAATGGTGAAGACATGGTTCCGTGGGGCAAAGGTAGAGTGGTAGATAGGTGGTGTGGTGGTGTGTCTTGGCATTGATGAGTGGATGAGGCGGTGATTAGGGCTAGAAGGGCAGATTCTTGAATTGAAGAGAGTAAGAGAGTGAAGAGGCTGAGAAAGTCTAGAAAATTATATATCAAAACTACAAAACCCTAAAATGTTTTAAAAACTCACCTAAAAACATGTTTTAAAAACTTGTGTATGGATTATGTATAGAATGTGTAATCAGTCTGGTTGAGTAAGTCAGGTTTATCAGCCATATAAACCTGACACACTCGTACCCACTGACCAAATGGGGGAAGGGGAAACCGACTGAACCTGGTTTGTTTGATTGAAAACCATAGGATAGATGGGTTTGGGAATAGAGAAGCTCTCTAAATGTTTTATCCTTTGTTCAGGAAAAGGGGGCTTTGATTTCCTAGCAGTCTTGTCTTTTGAACCCTGTGCTTATGTTACCACTGCGGTACATACTCTTGATATTGAAAGAAGGATAAATAGAAATTGTTTGTTGCTTTTGTTGAAGCACATCATTGTTAACCACAGGAAGTGTGTATTTTTTTTTTTTTTCCAAGATAGGCTGATATATGCCAACTGGGAATGGATCAGCGAAAAGTGAACGTGCTTGCAAGAGAGTATTGTGATGACATCAAGAGGAAGAACAAGCCTATTATTTTGTCTCATCGTATCCTCCTTATCTCTCATACCTCACTATTGTTATGTTTACTTTTATGTCCTATTATTTTTTATGTTGATTGTTTATGGTGTCTGATACTTTTGCTTGATGGTGATTTGCAGACATGTTACCTGGTTTACAGCAAGGGCAGGAGAAGATGTCAAAAAGTGATCCATCGTCCTCCATTTTCATGGAAGATGATGAGGTAAGGTGCTAGCAAAGCAAAAGGGGATATTAATTTACCATTTAGTTTGGGGAAGAATTGCATTGCTTCTATTAGTTGCGCGTAGAAAACATTTGAATTGAGTTTGAACCTTTTTTTTCCCGACTGTTGTAGGCTGAAGTAAATTTGAAGATAAAGAAAGCTTACTGTCCTCCAAAGACTGTGGAAGGAAATCCTTGCTTGGAGTACATAAAGTATCTCGTTTTACCATGGTTTAAAGAGTTTGTCATAGAGCGCAGTGCAGATAATGGTGGTCACAAGTAAGTTTTTCTGTTTTTTTGAAAGCAGCTTTACTTATCAAATCTGATTGATGCTAGGACTTTGCTTTTGCACTTAACTCAACTCTCGCATCATACTGAGAATGCTTGTTGCTTAAATATTATAGTTGTCTAGAGGCCTTTTGCTGAGCCAATTTCCATCAGAAACATTCAGCCTGATTGTTCTCATCCAATTCTTGATACCTGTTATTCAGGACTTTCAAAAGCTTTGAAGAATTGACTGCTGACTATGAAAGTGGGGAGTTACACCCAGGTGACCTTAAGCCAGCTTTATCAAAGGCGTTGAATAAGATACTGGAGGTATGTTTTTTCCCATTTATAATGCTTCCTTGGTATATTAATTCCACTGCTTGATTAATGCTAGATAAATTATATTGGACTTCTGCAAGTCATGACTATTTTGCAGTTATGCATAAAGTGGACTTCTTTAAATTAATTCCACTCTTGATTAATGTTAGATAAATTATATTGGACTTCTGTGAGTCATAACCTTAATTGGTTTGGCAAGGTTAATAATGTTTTCTTCTTTCTTCTTTTTTTCTTTCTGACTACGAAGAAGTGAAGAGGTTAATAATCCTCAGTGTCCAGCCAGCCTGTTGAGGGTGTAGTGTGGGTGCTGGCAAAATGTTATTGTTTAACTATTTTACTTTTTTTGAGGGGTAATGGACACGGGTTGGTGGTAGTGCAAAATCTGCTCAAGAGGCCTCAATTCATACTCTGTTATATCTGTGGGCTAATTTCTTCGTTCTGTCCCATTTGCAGCCAGTAAGAGAACACTTTAAGAAGGACAATAATGCGAAAGAACTATTGAAAAGGGTTAAGGTATGCTCATTTGACTTCTAAATTTTGAGAAGGTTTTTGGTTTTTCGTTACATTCTGAACACAACTAGTATATGCTTATCTCAGTTAGCTTTAAATCAAGCGGCGTCTGGTTTTGTAGGCTTACCGAGTCACAAGGTAGTGCGGGAATGGATAGAGCCTTAGACATTTATGCTCCTTCCAAATTGGCGGATGAACTTTCATGAAAGGTCATCTGATATGTGAGAATTGCCTTTTGGCGTTGTCCTCATTCAAAAGTTTATCATGACACACTGCCGTTTTAGGCTCAGTTTTTTCTCTTTTAAAAAGAGACCATTAGTATGCTCAGATCGTTTTTACTGATTTATGTTCCAGATCCAGTGACTAATTAGGGTTTGTTTGGATGGTGAGATGAGATAAGATGGTTTTAGATAAAAGTTGAATAAAATATTATTAGAATATTATTTTTTAATATTATTATTGTTTTAGAATTTGAAAAAATTGAATTATTTATTATATTTTGTACGATAATTTAGAAAAATTGTAATGATGAGATGAGATGAGAAAGTTTCTTACTCCGCCCCTAACCCTAAGAGCAGGGCAAAGCCTAGATTCTAGAGTCATAAAATGCCAATGTCAGAGCACATTTTTCTACCCATATTGAATTCCCAAGTTTTTCGTTGTGTTCCCTGCGGTTCCCTGCGTGCATTTTTCTGTGATAAAATGGTGATCAAACTAATTCCGCTGCTAAAAATACCGGATATCTCATGATAAATGTTTGATTGCCTACAACAAATCAGAATTTTAAAAACCAAATATCCGTCCAACCACTCAACTTTGCAGAAATGTGCAAGCAAAGCGTGGCATGGCGTTTTGCTGCTTCTAACTTGCTGCTTCAGCAGCTAATTAATAAAATTGGAAGATTGCCCATCTTCTGGAAAAGAATTATTCTGTATCTTAAAACTTTTATTTGTGTGTGATGAGGGTATGTTTGGATAATTAGACGAGGTATAAATTTTTTAAAATTTTTGAATTTTTTTTTTTTTTTATATTTTTCTTCTCAAATATCATTTAAATAAAAAATATTTTTTAATTTTAAATATTTAATTTTTCATTAAATCATTACAATTTTTACAAACTTAACAATAATAAAATCAAAAAATTATATTTAAATAATATTTTTATTCAATTTTTTTTCAAAATATAATAAAACATGGTAACTCAGACAATTAAACGAGCTCTTAAGTTTTCATTTATCCCGGCTAAAATATGATTTACGCTTCTAATATGATTGGGCCTAAAAAGAACAGGCCGATTACTTTACAAGCCCAATAACAAAATGAGAAAGGGCATTCGTTTTGAACCAGTTGCATCGAATGGTAAACCTAGGGAGCGGAGCACCCGATCACAACCGCGGGAAATGGAGGACCGACCTGAAGGGCGACAAGCTCAGAGAGACGGTTATACGGTCATCTCAGAAACCCTAATCTCAGAACCACCTCTCGATCAATCGTCCACGTCTCCTCAAACCGCATCCGGTCTTGCTGAGGATGACCATGCCGAACCACTACCTGCTCTCAACCAGACTGAGATCTTCAGAGCCCTCGAGGTCGTCGAGAGAGACTCTGTGGCCATCGCCGAGAGCTTCACTTCCCTCTTCGCTTCTCTTCGTTTAGCTCTCTCTGAGGTTAAAACTCAGCCTTTTTACTCTGAATTTTTCTTGCCTTTTAATTTCTGTTTGGCTGCTGAGAAAATGTGGAAAATTCATGAAGCCGTCTTGGTTTCTAAATAATTGGAGAAATTCCTTCTACTACGATTCTATCTGGTTTCGGAGAAAATCGAGGAAAATAAAGATTAATTGGGTTTTCATTTTGCCTTTGTTTCAAAATGATTATATGAGCATTTTAGCTGTGTGGGATCGAGTTCTGTTTGAATTTGATTTTTTTTTATTTATTCCCATCCGATGGCCGTGACTAGCCTTATAGATATATTAACCTCAGCTTAATAAAAGCCCCTGTTTTCTGGTGTCCAAGAAACTATGATAAAATTCATTAGTGCGGGTGCCGTATATATTCTTTAATTAAAGTTTCTCAGCAACCCAATGGAACATAGTCTATTTTGCAATCATTCTTAGTTCATAAGTTGCATATGGAAAAATGGCCCTTATTCTATGATCACTTTATCTGATGGAACAATGTGAACGTTGTAGGTTACTAGTGGCTCTGTGGATCACATGCATTGCTTCAGTGATGCTGCAGGCCGTCTTCAAGAATCTGGTAAAAGTTAATTGAATGCATATAATGCTAAATCATGATTACCTTTCTGATGACTAATTTGTCCAACCGTTTGATCTGTTGTGTAATACTGTAATCAAATATTCAAGTCAAAAAATGTGAAAAGAGTCAAAAGACCCCCTCCTTCCAGCAGATGGCCAGCAATGAGACTTTTCTCTTTTTACGTCCCATACCATTTCTGGGTGGATGATCCACCAATTGCTGCAAATATTAGATGTGACTAGCACCACATGTATGGTCATGCATAAAGCCCTTGACCAACTATCTTTTCTATCAACTCTGACCATCAACTAAAATGTCATGGCACCTAGTAGGCCAGGAAGGATTTTTTAATATCTATGGTTGCACTTACATGAGACTCTCAAGTTGACTTAAAATTTTCTTATACGTTCTTTAAATGAGACACAATAGTCTTTAGAATCTTTGTAGATTGCCTGAGATGGCGTACTGAAATATCAAATCACCAAGTGTTTGGCTGTTTCACGGTCTTTCTGATATATGCTGCATCCTTCCTTCTATCCTTTTACCATGCAGTTCTTGATGCTGCAACAAAGGGTAATCGATACATTAATTCATGTCTCAGGTATTTGTTAATGCGCACCTTCTCCATCTCTTGATTTAAAAGATATCACAGCTTAAATATAGCCATTTTTAAAGGCTCGTGCTTAAGAAGGAAGCATATCTTTTACTGTTTATGCCCATTCTTGAAGTTGATGCGAGGATATCTCTTAGGTTATTTCTTCAATTGTCTGTCTTGTGATAAATCGTGTTTTAGTCAATGTTGCAATGACCTGGGAAAGTTCCTGATATGAGCATCGGAACTAAATTACTCGTATTAATTCATAATTGCAGCTTTATTTTGAGCAAGATAATGAAACAACTGTTTTTTTCCCTACTTATTATTTCCAATTACTGTTATATACAAAAATTGATTTTAAAGAGAACTTGTTAATATTATTAAGTTCAGCGACCTTTAGCATATCCCCAGTACTAACTTTTAAGAGGAACAAAATTTTTAGATCATTGTTTTCGCCTTTGCATGCTAAACATGGGAATTCTAAACTGATTTGGATATGCTTACAGATTAAATGAGGAGATGAAGGGCATCGACAGTCTAGCTATACAGCTGTATCCTTTGCATTTATTTCGTTGCTGTGTATACATGTTGCATAGATTAGGATCCCACGCTACACCTTGAAGTTGCTCATTGAAGGCCCAACAACTCACCCTACCCTTTTCTTATAGGGGGAGGTAATCAAATGGTGGCTTATGTAAACAGCACAGCTGCCCTTTCTATAAGACACCATTTTTAGAATTAACCACATTTAAGAGATTTTTCCCTGCTGTATAATTCCTTAATTTATCTTCTTGTTACGATTATTGTTATTCAACTTTTCATTCTTTTTGAAACCTTAACGCCTGTGAAGAAAAATCCTGAGGAGAAACGTAGATGCTTTAGACACAGCTGTGAACAAGCTTCTCCGTCTTCCATGAAGGTTGAGGTGCTCAGCTCATTAGTTATACATTACCTTCATTGTCATTTCCTTTCATTCCTTTGTATTTATGTACGGATACTTTTGCTTGGTATTTGTGAATATTAAAACGTTGAATCGTGATACTGCGGTGAATATGAAAACTCTCATAAAAGTTTTTGACTTTAGGATATATTGACAAGTCGCCCCAGTCTATGGAAGACCAACCAGGAGATGTTTTACCTTTCGGCTGATTGTTGTAGAATCCAAAGCATATGTGGACTGCTATTTTTACTTGGGTCAATCTTTGAATGGATTTTCCTGATTTCCTTTGCCGAAACGACTGATCTCTTCTTAATTTGCAATCCTTTCTAAAGTGCCTTTTGACAAACAAGTAATATAGCATTAAAAAGTACTGGTGTTTTTTATTTTTTCTCTAATTGTAATGGGTCTTACAATAAGTGGTGTTTTTACGCATTGATTCGTAGGCAGAAAAATTCTCTAAATTAGTAGTACTGACTGAAATTTCCCCCCCACAAGTTTTTGGGTGGAGTTTAGATGATGATGAAGAATTACATGGTATGCTTGGCTTGAGGCTGAGGTGAGAGAGTTCGTGCTTGAGTAAAAGAGTGAAGCCCAACATAAGTTAATTGATAGGATACATTATTTTTTAAACTTCTCATAAAAAAATCAAACTAATTTTAACCTATTTCATACAGTTTAACTTAAACATATCTCAACCTAAATAAGTTAAATTTATTTGATGGGATCTACAAAATAATTCTATTTATAACTAAACTCATCTCAACATTTAAACGTAGCCCGTTTGGAACTTGAAATAAACTCAACTCAGTTTAGTCTAATTTTAAATTGAGTCTAACATCTAAATACATAACTTTCAAATTATTAAACTTATTTCAACTCAAAACCTCTTTACACGTGAGACTTATAACTTTTTTTTAAATTTTTATAAATACATCTAAACTTATCTTAGGTAGATCTCATACAACTCACACTATATCAACTTATTACTATTTATAAAGAATTTAACTCATCTCAATTTACCTCAATAAATATATACCTCATCGCCCACTTCATTACGATCAAGCACATTTCTTTGACCCCAAACTCTTTTATGTGGGCCTCTATCTTTGAAAGACGACTACGTGATGCTTGTGTCATTAATAATATTGCTTGGTTCGACTATCTTCAAGAATGTTGGCTCCTAGCTAGCCGCTCTTGTGTCGGTCGAGAGCCACTAGCTTCGACATACGAGCGAGGGGAAAAAAATGCATCTTAAGTTTTTTTTTTTCTTTTTCTTTTGAATTATTGGCATAATTCAATTAGATTTGGAAGTGAAAAGTTGTGGTTGATACTTGATTTTCTTGCGTTTCCCTCAAGTCTTTTTCAGATAGTCATTCATACCAATATTATTTTCAATTTAGATGGCTTTCTTTGAATCTCTTAACCCCATTTTTTTCCCCAACTCGATGTATTGATTAGTATAAACCAAAAAGTATAGAAAAAAAAAAAAAAAGAGAAACAACTTTAGTCGGACCAATTGGCTTTGTTGGAATAAACACTGTTCATCCCATGAATGATTGACACGTCATATAAATACATAGCGAAATAATATTTACAGTCATAAAATATACATATATTGTATATTATTTTAAAAAAAATAAATAAATATGAGATGTATATGAAATAAATTAATTTTTTAATAGTTGATCAATTCTTTTTAAAAAAAAGTACAATACATTCCTATATTTAGCTTATATATATAGGGCACTGCTACACTTACCAAGCATGATCAGTATCAAGAAAAACTATCGTTAGTGTAATTTTTCTAAACATTTTTTAAATCTTTTAAACATTTAAAAAAAATAAAAATTTATTAAAAAACACTTTTTTAACTAATAAATAAATATATATATATATATATATATAAAACGTTCGTTACACTTTAGGCGGGAATATCATTTCATATATACATATATTTATATAAATTGGAACAAGTTGTTGGATAATATTTTCAAATCCAAATTGCATGCATGGCTGATAATATTCATGTACCCAATGCACCACTTAATTACATTTGTCGTGACTCAAATAAAGTGGGTGCCTACTCATGCGCCAATAATTCAGGCCATTCACACTCTAATCTAGGCTGGTATAATTAAAGCCACTCCAAAAAAAAATATATATATATATATATATATTTTTTTTTTCTTATATTCAATCTATCTTTTTACAAATAAATATGTACGTTCTGCTGTTTCTGCAACAAGCTAATAAATATAGCGATAATTTCCTGATCATCATGTTCTTTGATCATCTCATTCACTGTTCAATATCGTCACAGATATCTTGAAACCAACGGTTCGTGAAGATTGCTGAGATCATAGAAAGGTGGGGGAATATTAAACAAACACAAAGAAATCCAAGCAAAGTGGCATGCATCAATATCATTGCCGTATAGCTTTTATGCTTGTCAAGATATGTTTGGTACTTACAAAATCAGATTCAGATCCATTAAGTGGGGAGATTTACAAGAGGAGGGCCACTTGGGAGTCTGTTCGATCTTTCATTTTCTATCTGCTGTCATGTAACAGACCACAAACACTTTAATATATAGGGAAGAAAAATTAAATAAAAAAAGGTAAGGCAAAGAGATGGCTGTTTGAGGTTTGTAATTTTCTGGTTTTTTCATACCACTAAAATGCAATTGCTCATGCTATATGATCTCTTGCATTCAGTGTAATTTGGCTGATCTGTTTGTTTCTTTTACATTTTTCCAGGGTCAGGATGATCTTTCATTCTTGTTCTTGTAATTGATCATCGTGCTAGCTCTAATTAACTTAAAACTCAAACTTTAATGCTAGAATATTGGTATTAGAACAAGGTGCATGCATCCTTTGTGATGGATGATGATCATCTGCCAATCAATTAACTCACTCCAGCTTTGACGGTGTTCATGAGTGGGGTGACTGTCACCAATGCCAGCTCTCAGGCTCAGTTACTGCATGAACTGCACAACAGTAGTCAAAATGATCAGTAGGTTATTGAACCAGAAAGCAAGCAATCAGTCTATCTGGGGGCATGCAAACACAGCGATCGAGCTCATTAAAGATCATGCATGTGCAACACATGAATCAATAGTACGTACTACAGACTGCAAAACTTAACTGTACGTGCACTAGCTATACCCTCCACATAATATTGGTGACGGACATGAACTTTCATCTTCTCATCTAGTTTCTTCTTCTTCTTCTTCTTCTTTTCCTTTTTCTTTTTTTTTTTTTTTTTTAGAGAAATTTGAAAAGGAGGATTGAATCCAAACAGAATCTCTTTTTAAAGGCCTAATCTCATGCCATCTAAACCACAAAATATTTTAAGACCCAAAAGTTTGCATCATGATATCTAATTAATAATTTTAATACATGAGACATGAGGATCATTATTAATTGGAAATATTTTGTGCACAGGTTTTACTTGTAATATTTGTATCTCATGCAGCTTGTTCATGCAATAATGGATCACATAAATGGTGTTTTTGATAAGAAAAATGATTTATATAAGTTTTAAATAAACAAGTCTCGTATAAATCTTTTTTAAAAAATTGTAAAAAAATTATTTTTTTAATTATGAGACTTATTTTTTTTTAATAAATAAGTTTATCTATTTAGAATAAATAAATAACATTACTCTTGTGATAATAGTAGCTGCACTCACGATCATGGTCCACATGAGATTAATTTCTTTTGAAAAACACGTTCAAGAATTGAAGATTTTGGCATTATCTTGAGGTGAATCAATCTCATGAACATGAGATCACTCCAATTTCCCCTAAAAAGTTTCCACTGCCTCTTGTTTTGGTACTGGGATCACTTCGCTTTCCTATCAGGGTTGGTTGAAATGGAGCAAGTTAGATCAGTTGATATGATGGTTATAAGGAGTTAGGTGGCCGCCAAGCTCCTCCTAATTACCAGTCGCCAGCGGGTACAAGATCATAGCTAGGCCGCCTCAATTCGTACAGATCCAGAAAAAAAAAAAAATCATTAATTGATCATATCATAAAATTAAAAGATAATACTATTTCACTCGTGTAAATATATATATTGTCCCCTCAAAGTTTACGTAGTCATGATCGTGCTTTGGATGCTGTACCATATATATTTAATTGCCTCGTTTTCAAAGCGAAATATAATAATTTTATAGAAAAACATTATAAGTACTGGTAAAAGGACATTTTTCATAACCGACACAAGTACTCTATTGTTATTATTATTATTATTTATGTTTACTATTTATGTTTTTGGATTCCGAAGTTCGATCGGAAAATTAATCGAGGAATTAAATAGGAATTTATATATATATGCGCTTATACAAATTGAGTTCATGAATTTTTGAATGTAATATTCTAATATATACTTACCAGTCAAACTCAAAACTTTCATGAACAGTTTGATTCATTAATTACATTCCCTACACACCATATATATGTATGTATATGTATATGTATACGTGCCTAGGTTTATAAGCCTCAACCAAATTCTTCATAAAACTGTTTTTGGGAGCAGCTAGCATAGCAATTTTACTGCATGATATATACAGTAAAATGTGTGTCTGAATATGTAGGAGGCAAAACCTCATGTTCAACTGCATGGCTTCAGTACTTCGAGATAACGCTACAGTAGTTGTCATGTCGATCGTCGACCGGGCCGTTGCATTAATATTGTATTTACATGAAAATTAAAGAGCATGCATGCAGCAGGCATCTATAACGACAAAGCAAGAAACTGAAAACTACATGATCTCAATCACTCAATCGCGCGTTGTGATCTTTCCATAAATACATATATATATATATATATATATATATATGTATATCAATGAATAAAGGTAGCTAGCTAGTAGCTAGGGATCCCAATTGTTAATGCATGCATATATTATATATTTATATATATGCATGATCGATACATGGAACTAATTCTACTTTCTGATCTAAACCAAAATATCGAGGTTGACGGCCCAGTGCATGAAAAAATTAACCCCATCACTGTTTCGATCGAGCTTTACACTTTCCATGTGACCCTATATATGTATATTCAGCTCCCATTATTGATCAATCAGAGACCATGCTACTGATCTCTCTATCTCTCTCTCTCTCTCTCTCTGTCAGTTTATAGTACTAGCTAGTACGTTCATTCGCTGCCATTCATGCACGCTAAACAGTGATCTTCATGATGAATAAACTGAAATAAGAGACGAAGACTAGTACAAAACATTCATGTTTAGGGAAGAAAAAGTATTTTTCAGGAGACGAGGCCATTGATATATACTAATTGGCAAAAACCGCCTGCATGCGGATTTGATCTCCAGCTTCGTCCTGCATAATTATTGAACTAAAAAATCACATCCATTTTGCGTGATATAGCTTGGATTTGTAAATGATAAGCCAAATTAACGTATTGCTCTTATCTGTTAGCAAAAGGCTGGTGGAAAATATTATCTCCGAGAATCTTATCACAGACGAAGAACACGTACGTACGCGGTACGCGGTACAATATTCACATGACGATCATTTATATCCAAACAAAAACAAATTGTACTATATATATGTTTGTGATTAGCCCTAGCTAGCTAGATCAGGGGATACGCCCAATTAGATCATAGGGACGGCCATTTTGTGGACAAGCCAATTGCAATGAATCCGACGGCTGATCAGTTGTCTCAAAGTGGCCTCATGTATATAGGAATTACTCCAAGCTCGATCGGCCAAAAAATTAATACGTATCCTGCAGTCCCCCCAAGTCTATGAGTGGCTTAATTGACTAGTTGGCTGGTAGGTAGGTACGTATAAATTACATGTATAAAATCAGCCGTCGGATTTAGCTGATTTATGTATATATATATGTGTTTTAATTGCTTTATTCTTTTTTCCTTTACATGTGTGTGTGTGTATATGTGTATATTTATATATTAATATTAAGGCCATGACCTGCTCCTTTTTTATGGACTTTTAAGGAACATAAAATATTACAAATATTGCAATATGCCTTTGATGAAATAAAAATATCAATTAAAAGGCCATGATGATCTGTTCTTTTTTTATAGACTTTTAAGGAACATGAAATATTACAAATATTGCAATATGCCTTTGATGAAATATTCCTGCATTTTACTCTTTTATATATATATATATATATACATATTCATATGAAAAATACTATAGACACAAAGGAATCTCACAAATGTATTTCACACACTGATGTAACAATGCCACATCTCTCCTTATTTTTTTTTCTCATGCCCTCTTCCCATGCCCTCTCTTTGTGTTGCCATGGTGGTTGGGGACCACCTTAGGGTGAATAGAAGACGCCGGCGATCCAAGTAGCACTACTGGTGTGGAGCTCACTGCACCTTGTCGTGCATGTTGGTGCACATTTCACACATTGTGTGCATGGTCGACCGCCGCCATTAGGTGACCGAGGTTGTAGGAATTTGAGCCGACAACTTGCGTGATCGATGGTCACTATCCGTGGCCGTATGTGGTGGTCGGGAACCACTCCAGGAGGACAGACAAAGCCCCACACAGAGAGAGAGAGAGAGAGAGAGAGAGAGAGAGAGAGAGAGAGAGAGAGAGAGAGAGAGAGAGAGAGAGAGAGAGAGAGAGAGAGAGAGAGAGAGAGAGAGAGAGAGAGAGAGAGTGAGACATGGCACACTCCACATGAGTGTGGGATCCCTTGTATCTAGCAGCCCTATATATATATATGTATGTATATGCTCGTGATGTATTTATCATAATTAATGCTATCGACCCAAGGACCAAACACAGAAAGGTCTCGTACATGATAATAATTCTTTAAAAGAATTAGAATACTCCATGAAATGCTTGGCCAGTTTTCGGGCCATTCTACCAAGATGTAAGGCAATGTAGTGAGGTTGATTGGGCACGTCGTAGAGACGTTACACGCCAAAAAATGACAGAGAGCTAGCTAGCTTGGGTTCCGGGCATGCACTCACAAATCCTGTTCTTTCTTTTTTTCCCTTCTTCTGGCTTTCGGGCTAGCTCTAGTTTTGAGGTATAACAACAAAAGCCATCCACGTGCTTAATTACTATTCTTGTTTTTTTTCTTTTCTGTCTAGAAAAAAATATTTCTTAGTTGTTAGTATCAAAATGGAGGTGAAAGAGACAATAAAATAATTAATCATATCTGATCGATCGTGTCCAGCTGGCAACTTAGAGATTATTGTCATGTTTTGATTTGGATTTTCTTCCCAAAATCTCAAGATGGCTTTACAAATTTGGGTTATCATTTTTCCTTCTCTTGGAGTGGAAGTACTTTCTGAAACACTATATATATACAAGCTAAATAATATACTCTTGATGGAGATAGAGAGAGAGACGCTTCTAATCACTACAACAAAAATGTTTTTTTGGGATGAAATTACTTTGGGACGAATTTAAAATCGTCCCAAAAAGTGGGATTTAGGAACGAAATTTGAATTTCGTTCCAAAATGACGACGGTTATGCCAGACCGTTCGAACGCATTCGAACGGTATTCTTAGGGACGAATATTTTTGTCCCAAATAAGTTAACCGTTCGACCGTTAATGATTAACCGTTCGAACGTTTAATTTTCACCGTTTGAACGTAATATTGGCGCGATAGGCAAAATTATTTTGGAGGGAAATTGATAAACCGTTCGAACGGTTAATATTAACCGTTCGAATGATGCATATTCACCGTTCAAACGTTATTTGAATCGGTCGAACGGTGACAGAGTTTTAATTTTTTAAGTTTTTTGCCAAATTATATTTAGATTAACTAGTAATTATAAAAAATTGGTTAATTAAATAATATGAATAATCTAAATTAAGAATTAGTTTAGAAAATATAAAACAATACTATTGCATATAACTTAAATACTGAATTTACAAAACACAAAATATTGTCCATACAAAAAACAGGAAATAAATAAATAAAATTTATCATAAAGTAATTAAGACCCCAAGTCTTTGCACACTTCCTCGACTGCAGCTATACGTTCCTCTATTTGTGTCAGTCGAGTACTGATGGTGACCTGAGTCGCAGACATGGCAGCAAACTCTGTACGAAGCTCAGACACAGCAGAATGGATCTCCATACGCACTACATCGATCACTGCTGATGTCTGCTCGCTGATCGCTGCACGCACTATGTCAGCCATCTCCTCACGAGTAACACTGTGGACTGATGCCTCGGCCCGTGTAGATGTCTCTGCAGCTGCAGCTGAGACTCCATGATCTCCCGGCTGTGCATCTCTGTGAGGATCAATTGGTTCTGGAACATGTGCACGAAAACGCAGTCTCGAGTGTCCCGTGCTGCGTGAGAGGGTGGTGCTGTTTATCGGTCCCATCGGCTCCCGTTTACGCTCAGTAACATCTGGCACAACACCAGCACATAGTAGATATCGGGTGATCAGGACTCCGAATGGTAGTATATCCATCGAAATGTACCGAAATTCTGATCGAATCCTATCAAATATATACCCCACCAAGTCGATAGGAATGCCACGAGCGACCCGTATCATAAATTTCGTCCGATCAATGCCAACTTCTGTCTTGTGCTGCCGAGGGTCAATATTATTGGCAACTATCAAATTTAATATCTTAAAGAAAGAAGATAAATCTGCCTGTTTGATGCTCTTCGTCCCGTCATACGGTGGAGCATCTGGACCGACAACCAAATCCCTCACCTCGTGATCAGCAAGGGTATCGACCTCATCAGTATAAACTGATGCCTCCTCCTCAGCTGTCTCCGCCTCAACTGAAGGATCAGACTCTCTAGGCACTACATTCGGATATGCATCTGGCAGCCTAGGAATACCGAGATGCTCAGCAAGTCCATCTCGTGAAAATACAACGGGTACTCCTCGGACAGTGATACTGTAGGCCCCAGAATCATCTGCGCTGGCACTGCCGAGTTCTCTATAGAACTCAGCAACAATGTCAATGTAGGAGACTGGCTCCCATGCTTCCTCCCGTTCATCCAAGATAGGTCCCCAACCACGATCACTGAATATTGAGGGCAATGAATGACCCTCCCAGAGAAGACTCTGGAAATCAGAAATCTTCACTGGTCGCTCCAGTGAAACTGTCCTCTCCCGAACTGGACCACTACTACTCTCACCAAGATTGCGTCGCTTACGTGCCGGTCTAGAAGTAGACATTATAATCAACCTGAAATTTATAATTACAAACTAGATATATAACATTAACAAGAAAAATACAATAAAGAACTATTTACAGTAGTTTGAAACAAACAGCAATTTAATAATATTTGATATTCTGAACAACATTATCAACAATAAATATGTCATTCAATATCAATATTAATAATATAAATATAATATTAAAAACCGTTCGAACGTTTACTGTAACGGTCGAACGGTTACAGACAAACCGTTCGACCGTTAAGTTATATCGTTCGAACGTTTACTGTAACGGTCGAACGGTTACAGACAGACCGTTCGACCGTTAAGTTATATCGTTCGAATGCTACGGTAACGGTCGAACGGTTACAGACAGACCGTTCGACCGTTAAGTTATATAGTTCGAACGCTACGCATAGCGTTCGAACGATATTCGTGTCGATCGGGATTCCAGGCCGAGTCGACTCGGCCATTGAAATCCATGGAATCCTTCGATTCCCTGGATTTTACACCAAAATAAATGCAATAGAAACCTAAATAAACGTTCCTAACATGGATTTATGCAAATCTACCGATTATTTTGATGTATAAATCGGTTTACCATAAGTTAAACAATTAATCTATCAAAAACCTAAATCTAAACGGTAAAATGCTTTAAAAATGAAAAATACCGGTTGTTAGAGGTAGGGGCTTCGAGTGGGCACTGTTGACGGCGGCGAAGACGGCGTTCAACGGCGGAGATCGACGGTTTGGAGGCTTTTTCACGGAGGAAATGCGTGAAAATGACGTCGGGATGGGTTATATATGCAGTGCCGTTCGAACGGTAAGTTATACCGTTCGAACGCATTAACTAAATATTACTATTTATCCCTAATTAATCGGTTTTCAAATATTTAAATGCAATATTCGGTATTAATTATATTAAATATAATAATTAATTCAATTATAATATATTTTAATTGTTAAATATATTAAATGCAATATATTTAATGCACTTATATATTATTAAACACTATGTATTATATATATAATTTTTTATATATATAGTATATATTATATTATATTTAATTAAAATATATTATACTATTGAATATTATATAGTATATAGTATAAGTTATATTATATAGTATAATTAATATAATATAGACTACTATATACATGAAGCTATGTTCATGTATTTATATAACATATATATTATATGTGATATTAACTAGTATCACATATATATATACTAGTATAGATGACACTATATATATTAATAGTAGATATTCTATTATTAAATATCTACTATTAATATTATAGAAATAAACATTATATATATATGCATGTGATACATATAACCCTATGCTATGATACCATATATATGTTATATATAATAGGTTAATATATGTAGTACTTGACTATAATATTAGATGTAATATGATATTTTATACTATATATGTTACTAAACTATATAATATATGTTTGATTATATATTATATAGTTATATTACTATGGCTCTAAACTATAATACATTTAGAAATTATTATATTTAAAGGTATAGTGCAAAAAAAATACAATAAGCAACAATATAACTTAAACGTTTGAACGGTTTACTATTGACTTTCAAACGTTTAATAATACGTTCGAACGTATATATTAACGTTCGAACGTTAAATTAGCGGAGGAAATTTTTTCCGTTAATCGATTTGACGTTTGAACGGTATAATATAACCGTTCGAACGTTTATTATTAGCCTTCGAACGTATATTTTCACGTTCGAACGTTAAATTAGCAGGGGGAATTTTTCCCGCTAGTCGATTTGACGTTCGAACGTTCATTAAACAACCGTTCGAACGTCAATGTTCTGCATTTACACGACAGAACCTCACAATCTCGGACTCGTTTCAGTCGACCGAGCATCACTCCCACGCTCATTTTGTTCCAACCAACGCCATTATTCTTCAATCTAGCCCTCAAATATTACAAACTCCTATCAATCTCTTATATTTTCAGATTAAGAGGTTGTTTTTACCATTTGGTGAAGAGTTTTTACCGTTTGGAATTTTTGAAGCTTTATCTCTCCAAATCAGGTATTCTCCTTAAATTTGACCTCATTTTAGTTTTTATATAAGTGTTTTCGTTTGCTTACATGAGTTCGTCATATATTTTGCTATCTTTTGATGTAATATGGACTGTAAATTTTGGAGTTTTCGGAGGTTGAAGACGAGTGATTTCTGGAAGTAAACCGTTCGAACGGTATTCGTGTACCGTTCGAACGACTGTATAGGAGATCGAACGGTCACGAGCACCGTTTGAACGATTTCTTGGGCAGTGTTAAAATAATTAACATTTTAAATGCAGGAGTGTAATTAAAAATTAAATATATATAATCTACATTTAATAATACTTAAATACTTAAAAGATTCAAATAATCAAATGAGAATGAATTAAATTACAAATCATCTAAGATTTGTTACAAAACTTAATTATTTATGATGTTGAATTATTTGTTTGATACATGTTAAATATTGGCATATCTTATATTGCTTGTTCATCAATATTAGCCTTAGACCCGTTCGAGAGTTATCAATCCGCCTTAATTGAAAGATTGATAACTCTTGAATTGTCTAGAGTGGACAGTTTGGAATTGTAAGATCATTCTCGCAAACTATCGAGCTATATCTGTTATACGTCCAGCATTAAGATTTTGGCAGATTTATCCCTTGTTCTCCGGATATGCAGTTTCGGTGATGTTGTATCGACGATGGATAAGTCGGTGCACACAACCAGACGAGTATATTTGGAGAACTATGGGGAGATGCTGCCGAAATTTTGTTGGGCGTGACAGATTATAGAGGATAGGTTTGCGACTATGATCTTACAGTTCCGAATGGGATAGGACCAACTACCCGGTGTAAGGTGGCATACTCCTTGATTGATACATGATACATGCTTGTTTGTTGATGCACACGTGATTGTTTATAATGAAGATAGTCAGCATGGATAAGAGTTGGATGCGAGTTAGCGATCGTTTGGGTCAGAATTACAACGTATATGCTGAAGGTGTTAAGAAATTCTTAGAGTTTGCATTGGGTACATGTGATAGTGATGGACGTATTAGATGCCCATGTAAAGAAAGTAGGAATTTGCGCTCTCATAAGATAGACTTGGTGAGAGAGCATCTGTTTGTAAAAGGTATTGACAAGGGTTATACTGATTGGGTCTTACACGGGGAACCATATCCAACTTCATTCGATGCTCCACATGAAGAAGAAGCTATCGATGAAGATGTACAACCAGATGTTGTTGGAGATGAGTATGATGAGGATATGGAAGAAATGTTAGGTGACATCGGTGCGGGAATGTTTATGAATGAAGGTGGCACGGACACATCAAGTTCAAATGATGGGGGTCATAATACTTTTGCACGATTGTGGAATGAGTCACAACGTGAGCTATATCCAGGATGCAGAAGACACAGTAA
The DNA here is from genome assembly GCF_018687715.1 of Carya illinoinensis. NCBI lineage: Eukaryota > Viridiplantae > Streptophyta > Magnoliopsida > Fagales > Juglandaceae > Carya > Carya illinoinensis. The sequence continues at coordinate 36,751,245 of NC_056762.1, read as the reverse complement.
GTTGTCATTTACCGTAAGACTGCTACACATAAAATCAATGTGCCGATTATCAATTAAGGCTGTCAATATGTTACTCGAGTTGTTTAAGGAGGCACTGCCATCAGATAATACACTTCCTCGTAACTTCTATGAAGCAAAAAAATTGAAACGAGGACTTGGATTTGATTACAACGTAATACATGCATGTAAGAATGACTGCATATTATTTTGGCAAGAGAATGAGCAGTTGAACGAATGTCCCATATGCCACGAGTCAAGATGGACATCTGACAAACAAAATGTGCCGCAAAAGGTAGTACGCCACTTTCCATTGACACCTAGATTACAACGATTATATATGTCACGTGCAACAGCTACAGACATGATATGGCACTCATCAGCCAGAGTTAGAAACGATGATATTTTATCACATCCTGCTGACTCTCAGGTGTGGAAGGAATTTGATAAGGAGCATACATGGTTTGCAGAAGAACCACGTAATGTGAGACTTGGGTTGGCAACAGATGGATTTAATCCGTTTGGGAACATGAGTACTAGTCACAGTACTTGGCCAGTCGTACTTATGCCGTATAATCTACCACCGTGGAAGTGTATGAAAGATCCATATTTCATGATGAGTTTGATCATTCCAGGTCCGAGATCGCCGGGAAATGATATAGACATACACTTACAGCCATTGATTGCAGAATTGAAAGATTTGTGGGAGAATGGGGTTGTCACATTTGATTCATCAACAGGCAAGTCGTTCAAGATGCATGCTGCGGTTTTATGGACAATAAATGATTTTCTAGCATATGGAAACTTGTCAGGTTGGAGTACTAAGGGGAAAATGGCATGTCCAACATGTAACAAACATACTAAATCTGAATGGCTCACTTACGGGAGAAAATTATGTTTCATGGGTCATCGTCGATTTCTACCTGGTGATCATAGATGGCGGGGAAATTCACAAATGTTTGATGGTACTGTTGAATGGGGCCAACCTCCACCATATTTGTCTGGTGAAGATTTACTTGCACAATTTGTAGATGTGGTTGTAATGAATTTGGTAAAAAACAACGAAAGAGAAAACGAGCTACTTCTGAGTTGAATTGGACTAAGAAGAGTATATTTTTCGATCTTCCATACTGGTCAAAGTTAAAATTACGGCACAGTCTTGATGTTATGCATATTGAAAAAAATATATGCAAATCCGTATTGGGAACATTGATGTCAATTGAAGGAAAAACGAAGGATACATTAAACTCAAGGAAGGATTTGAAGCGGTTGGGAATAAGACCGGAAATGCAGTTGCAAGAAAATGGTTCGTCCGTTTACATGCCGATTGGGTGGTATACATTGTCAAGGAATGAAAGGGCTACTTTTTGTGAGTGGATAATGAAAATTAAATTATCGGATGGTTATGCCTCGAATTTGACAAGGTGTGTGCGAACAAATGACTGGAAAATAACTGGGTTAAAAAGTCATGATTGTCATGTCCTTTTGCAGCGTATCTTGCCTATTGGTATACGTGGGTACTTGACTAGAGACGTGCGCGTGGCTTTGACTGAGTTGGGTTTATTTTTCAAAAACTTATGTGCACGGACATTAAATGTAGAAGCTTTGGATCGAATGGAACGGGAAATTCCCATCATATTGTGTAAGCTAGAAAGTATTTACCCACTGTCATTTTTCGATGTCATGGTTCACCTGGCCGTCCATTTGCCACGTGAGGCTCGACTTGCAGGACCAGTTTAGTATAGATGGATGTATCCCATTGAACGATTTCTTGGGAAGTTGAAACGAACAGTTGGTAATAAAGCTCGCCCAGAAGGATCAATTGCAGAAGCATATATTGATGATGAGTGGCATACCTTCTGTTCCAAATATTTCCACGGAGTTGACACTAGGTTTGATCGGCCAGAAAGAAACTTTGACGTTGACAGAGCAAGACAACGAAATGTGTTTTCCGTGTTTTCCCAACAAGTACGTCCACTTGGTGCAGTGCGTGGTTATGACTTATGTGGAAGAGAGTTTGAGAAAGCTCAGTGGTACGTGCTGAACAATTGCCCTGACATAGAGATTTACTTGAAGTAAGTATTAATCTTTTCTTAATTTAGTATTCGCTCATTTACTTTCGCAAAATTCTAATAATATAAAATACATGTGGTAATCATCAATTTCAGTGATCATATTAACATGCTCAAGGAACTAGGAGTAAATGATATAGACCGGAAACATGAAGAGGAGTTTCCGAGATGGTTTGAACAACGGGTAATGACATTACATATGCGACACTTCATTCAATACAAATAGAAAATATTGATTGTTTTTTTTATTGATATAATAGACGTTTTACTTAATATGTAGGTTGTACAAATGCATGCCAATAATCCAAACGATATATCAGATGAATTGTATGCATTAGCGCGTGGCCCATCGAGACGGGCTACAAGATATTCTACATGTATTTCTCGTGGTAGTAGGTATCACACAATAGATCGAGATCATTATAGGAAAACACAAAATAGTGGTGTCCTAGTTGAGGGAAGTCATGATGGAGAAAATATTGATTTCTATGGAGTGATTGTTGATATAATTGGAATGAAATATTTGGGGGAGCTTGCAGTGTATCTGTTTAAGTGTGATTAGTGGGATTTAAGCAATCCTCGAACTGGAGTCCGTGATGATGAATATTTCTTGAGTATTAATACATCAAGAAAATGGTACGAGGATGATCCATTTATTTTAGCTTCTCAAGCATCTCAAGTATTCTACTTAGATGACCCGAAGTTGGGAACTCAATGGCGAGTAGTACAAAAATATGCTCCAAGAAATATATATGATGTTATCCCTCAGGCAGAAGGGCGAGATGAAGAAGAAGATGATGCCTCTACTCAAGAAGCATACCAAGAGAGTCAGCCCGTCTTTAATTTGTTTGTGGATTTGAGCCAGTATGAGATGATTCCATTGAATAGAGAAGATATTGAGGCTGAAATTGTTGATGCGACACTTGAGCAAAGTGTTGATTCATCTGAACTATCTACAGAAGATGAGACTGAATTGTCAAATGATACTGATACAGATAGTGATTGACGAATTATATTTTCACATTACGTGATGATGAGCACTATTTTACTTAATGAATATTGTATCAGTTTTTTGAAATTATGCCTCCGAAGAGAAAGGAAGTGCGCAACCCATCTCCACCTGTTCCTAGCTCTCCTTCAGACTCACCATTAGAGATTGACTCTACAGAACAAGGTAAAATTCTAATAGTCATAAAAGTTATTAATTAAGATTATAATAGAAAATTGATTATAATGTTATATATCATGATGACTTCACAGTACAATCTCATCAAGGTCGAGGCACTACGAGAGGCGTGACGTTGGAAAAATATCGTAAGGTGGGTAAAATCAAAGTTAACATTCTTGATGAACATACCGGAGGCGAAGGACAACCAGCAGCTTGGCTTGCATCGCATGTGGGTGCTCTTACACGAACTTATGCACCTTTGGCAACAAGTTCATGGAAGAAAGTCCCCCAAGATGTTAAGGACCTTATCAAGAAGCGTTGTTTGGTAATGTTTAATAAATGAAATTTAATTGGACTTATAATTTTATTTTACTTTAAAGTTAGAATATTATAAATGATAATATTTTTGTCCAAACTTTTTTCTGTAAGGATGATTTCGAATTAAATTTTGGTTAGAGAGAGGAGCGTAAAACTGTGGAAGAGCTTATGAGTAATGCATTCCGCAAGTATAAGGCGAGGTGTCATGAGCATTATAATAAGTTTGAGAATAGTGAAGAAGCACGCCAACATCCTTTTCAAGATGTGCAACCTTCTGATTGGGAAAAACTTTGTGACATGTTTGAGGATTCATCATATAAGGTATAATTAATTTAATTATTTTAGTCCTATTTTTAATTTCACTTTCTAATATTTTCAATTCTTATGTAGGAGTGAAGTTCTATAAACAAAACAAATAGATCAAAATTGAAGATTACTCATCATGCAGGCTCAAGATCTTTCCACCGCTTCTCTAAAAAATTGGTATTGCTATTCTTTCATTTGTATATAGTTAACTGAATATATCAATCATAATGACTTTATATCTTAACAAATCTTTATTATAGCAAGATTCAGATGCCAATTATGATATGACAAAATTATATGCTGCATCACATACTAATCGTAATGGAGAGTGGAGTCATCCTGATGCCCGTGAAAATTATGTAAGTATTATAATTTGTTTTAAATAAATATATTTGAATATTTATGATGATATTAACTCTTTATCTTATGTGTTGGATAAAATGGTTGCCCTGCGTGCTGAATCTGCGTCAAATCAAAATTCCTCAAATACAGATGTTGAGATTTTTACACAAGTTCTGGGTGAACGTTCAGGATATTTGAGGGGTTTGGGTCGCTGTGTAAAACCTTCTCCCTCTTCCTCTTCTTCCGGGTCTGCCTCTATAGCTCAAGAGAATGCAAATCGTAGAATTGAAGAATTGATTGCAAAACAACAAGAGTTAGAGGCTCAATTGGCGAGACAAGGAGACATGGAGATGCGCCTCAAACAACATGAAGAAGAACAAGCAGAGTTCAGGAGAGATATGTAACTCCAAATGCAACAGCTTATGCAACAGTACAGGCCTCCAACCAACTGATGGTTTTTTACGTCTAACTTATGACATTATCTAATTATGTATGAACAATGCTAGTTTTATGGTTATTTATTTCTTCGCACTTATTATAAAATTTTTGTGAGTAATTAAACAGTTCTTAATTTATATTTTTCAAATAATATGGATGTCTATTTAGTTTTTTTATAATTATTGGTTTTAATAAAAATAATATCCGTTCGAATGACCGAGTCACGTTCGAACATTAATGGGCATGCCGTTCAAACGATAATGTAACGTTCAAACGTCAACTCGCAAACCGTTCGAACGATACCAGATGCTCAAAAAACCGTTCAAACGCATGACATTACCATATCGTTCGAATGTTGATCATCACCGTTCGATCTCTTATACCGTTCGATCGTTTCATTTAACGTTCGAACGTATTTCTACTGATCGTTTGAACGTATCTTGATAACCGTTCAAAAGAAACATTAACGTTCGAACGGTATATGAGAAGCATTCGAACGCAATTCTGGGACGAATTTTAACCGTGACAAAAAAATCCATCGTTCGAACGGTATCGAACGGTCACTTTCAAAATCGTTCCAAAAGATATATTTTGGGACGAAATTGTGATTTTCGTCCCAATATATCTTCTGGGACAGTGATGTTGGGACGACCTTGGGACGAAATTTTTTCGTCCCAAAAAATCTTTCGGAAAGAAATCGATATATTTTGGGACGAAATTTTTTGTCCCAAAATATGTTTTTTGTTGTAGTGAATAGTAGTACTCTTGATGGATATATCATATATATACACACACACAGACAGTAGCCAGCACCGGGTGATCTGCAGCTAGCTAGATCGAGGTACTCTCTATAACAAAATAGAAAGTTTGGATACTTCAACAAATGAGTGAGAAAACTTTTACTGAGAAGGAAATTTCACTGTTGTATCTGTGTTAAACAATGACCTTAACCTTATATATACATACAAAGCTCGTGTAGAAAGAAATAAAGGAGCACCTGCTGTTGCTAGACAACAAACCAGCTAGAAAACAAAATAACCATAGTGGGCATATTCTATCCATAACAGAAAAATACAGTCTGTACAAAACAGAACAGCAATGCTAGTGTCTTCTTGTCCCATTTGATTCATCCTCAATTCCACTACCTCTCTTTCTTGTCCCTTCTGTACAATCAGCATTGCACGTAGATGTACCTTGAGCTGGTGACTGTGCTGGCAGATTGCTTCCCAACTGGTCACATTGTATTTCATCACTTAACAGCCCCTCACAAGGTGGAGAGTAGATGTCTGCTACTCCCATCTTGGCCATATGAAAATAGAAACTTGAAGAGTTTAGAGCTTTAGTCATGATGTCTGCAACTTGAGATCCAGTGTGCACATACTCAGTAACAATACTCCCACTTTGTATCTTGTCTCGAATAAGATGGCAGTCAATTTCTATATGCTTAGTCCTTTTATGAAAAACTGGATTATTAGCAATATAGATGGCCGACTTGTTATCACAATGTAGAGTTGCAGCCTGTTTGTGTTCAATTTGTAAGTCTTCAAACAAATACTTCAGCCAAGTTAACTCACAACAAAGATTTGCCATTGCCTTGTACTCGGCTTCAGATGATGATCTTGAAACCACACTTTGCTTCTTTGTTTTCCAGGATACTAGAGATGAACCTATGAATGCACAATAGCCTGTCACAGATCTTCTAGTGTCTGAACAAGCCCCCCAATCTGAATCTGAATAACCTCTTAGCTGAAGCTGTGATTTTGATGAATAAAATAGGCCTTGCCCTGGAGCTTTCTTGATATATCTCAAAACTTTATGTGCTGCATGGAGATGTGGTGCTCTAGGCTTATCCATATACTGGCTTAATAATTGAACAGAGTAAGAGATGTCAGGCCTTGTTATAGTTAGATATAGCAACCTCCCAATCAACCTTCTGTAGATAGAAGGATCAGGCAGTAGAATCCCCTCATCTTTAGATAACTTAATGTTCTGGTCAAGAGGAATTTTGGTTGGTGTTGACCCTATGGTACCCGAGTCTCCCAAGATGTCTAGAGCATATTTTCTTTGGCATATGTGTATGCCCTGCTGTGATCTGGCCACCTCAATACCTAGGAAATATTTCAATTTTCCTAGATCCTTAATTTTGAACTTGGCATCAAGAGAGGTTTTGAGACTATTAATAGTTTTCATGCAACTTCCAGCTATGATTATGTCATCGACATAAATCAAAATGGCTGTAAATGAACCTTGAGTTGTCCTAACAAATAAGCTGTAATCTGCCTTAGATTGTGTGAAACCATGTTGAGTGATGAAGCTAGACACCTTTGAGTACCATTGCCGTGAGGCTTGTTTGAGTCCATACAAACTTTTGTGAAGTCTACACACCTTTGTATTCCCATTCTTAACGTAGCCAGGGGGTAATTGCATGTATACGTCCTCATCTAAGTCACCATGCAAAAATGCATTGTTGACATCCAATTGGTATAAAAACCATCCCTTTATGGCTGCAAGAGCAAGTAGGGTTCTAACAGTAACAAGTTTAGCTACTGGGGAAAAGGTCTCATGATAATCTAAACCCTCTTGTTGTGTGTAACCCTTTGCCACTAGTCTAGCTTTGTATCTCTCAATGCTGCCATTGGCATTGTATTTCACTTTATATACCCACCTACAACCTATTGCCTCTTTATTTGGTGGTAAATCAACAATGGCCCATGTATCATTTAACTCAAGTGCCTTTATCTCAGTTCTCATGGCCTAACACCACTCAGAAGAACTTACAGCCTCTTGATAGCTTCTAGGTTCAGATTGTGCAGTTATGGAAGTGACAAAGGCTTTGTGAGAATTGGATAACCTATCATAAGAGATGCTAGCACTAAGAGGAAAGGGAGTACCTGAGGTGATGGAGCCCTTTTTCTTGTCCAAGTTCTGCAATGGAGTGAGTGAACTGGTCTGTTGACATATGTAATCTTGTAGGTGTGATGGAGTTTTTCTGATTCTGGTAGACCTTCTAGGCAAATGATGAATATGCTGATCAGAATGTGGTGTCGGTTGGTCAACTTGAGAATTGTTTGTGTTATCAATTTCTAAGTTTTCTATGGGACTAGAGGTGATGGCAGGTGGTTCTTCAAGTTGTGTGGATTCAGTGGTTGGGGTGAATTCAGGTTGGTCCTCAAGTTGAGTGAAGTTATTTGGTGTAGAAATCAGAGGATTTTGAGGTAGGTATAAATCAATGGGAGATGTTTCTTTGCAAGGAAATACACTTTCATGGAAAACAACATTCCTGGATATGAATACTTTCTTGGTTGCCAAATCCAGTAATTTGTATCCTTTGATTCCAAAGGGATATCCTAGGAAAATGCATCTCTTGGCCCTTGAATCAAACTTATGCCTCCCATTTGTGAGAGTGGTTGCAAAGGCAAGGCATCCAAACACTCTTAGGTGAGAGTACATCGGTTTTCTTTGAAATAGAAGTTCAAAAGGGGTTATGTTGTTTAGAGAGACTGAGGGGGTTCTATTGATAAGGTACACAGCAGTCAAGACACAATCATTCCAATATTTTAATGAAATTCCACTTTGAAATCTTAGAGCCCTTGCAATATTCAAAATATGTTGATGTTTTCTCTCAACAATAGCATTTTGTTGAGGGGTCTCAACACATGTTTTCTGATGTATAATTCCTTTTTCAAGATAAAATTGTTTCATGTCAAATTCCCCCCCATTATCACTACGAATGATTTTGACTTTGGTTTCAAATTGAGTTTCAATCATGGCACAAAAGTTTTGTAATGCATTGGCAGCTTCAGATTTTAATTTAAGCATGTATATCCATGTGCATCTACTAAAATCATCAACTATGGTTAGAAAATAACGAGATCCATCATAACTAATTTCATTGCAAGGTCCCCAAAGATCACAATGTATTAAATCAAAACATTTTTCTGATTTGTGTTGACTGATAGGGAAAGGAGGTTTGTGTAACTTAGCTAGAGGACAAATGGAGCATGGTTTAGGATTAATGGACTTGGGAATGGCATCTTCTAAATGAAGAACGAAATGAGATGGATGTCCCATTTTGTAGTGCCAGAGATCAATTTCTGTAGTAGAATTTATAACAGAAGCTGAAATGGTGGGATGAGTAGTCATTTGAGCCAAGGTGTCTTGAAGAGCTGTAGGAGAGACCACTGAGTGCAGCAGATGATAGAGACCAGATTGCACTTCACCCATTCCAGTTGTTTTCCAAGTCAAAGGGTCCTGTATGTAACAAAAATTGGAGAAGAAAACAACACAACAGTTGAGTTGTTGAGTGAGTTTTCTAACAGAAATTAAATTAAAAGAGAAGGAGGGAACACATAAGGCATTTTGAAGAATTAAAGTGTCTGTGAGGTGAACTGTGCCAGTGTGAGTGACTGGTGCTGTAGCTCCATTTGGCAAAGCCACAGAATAAGAAACCTTAGACTGGACAGAACAAGAAAAATATGAGGGTGAACAGATCATGTGATCTGTTGCACCAGTGTCCAAAATCCATGGAACAGTGGTTATGCCAGAAATTTTAAATATACCAGAGATGTTAGGGAGGTCAGAAGCTGTATTGACAAAGTGTTGGACTTGATTTGCAGAAGGAGTGAAAGGAGGGTTAACTGGTGATTGAAGGATGGCCATGAGTTGAGAGTACTGCTGCTGAGTCAATGATACTTGAGCCTTGTCAAGTTGTGGTTGCTGGTCGAGAGGCATGATTGCAGAAGCCTGACTTGCAACTGTTGTGTATTTGCCCCTTCCTTCAAGTTTATGACCAGAGGGATACCCATGTATCTTGAAACATCTGTCGACTGTGTGACCAGGCATCTGGCAGTGGGAACAAACAGGCTTGTTGGGGTTGGCCTTGAAACACCTCTCAAGTGAATGACCTGCAACTTTGCAATGTGTGCAATAATATTTGTCTCTCTTTTGTAAAAAATTTTGTTTTCCATTTTCTTTTGAATGCCCCTTAGCCATTAGAGCCATGGTTTCATTGAGAGAGACATCAACAGAAATTTGTCTCCTTTTCTCCTCTTGCTGTATGGTAGAGTATACCTCATTCAAAGTAGGAAAAGGTTTTATCAAAAGGATTTGAGCTTTAATGGCCTTGTAAGACTCATTTAGTCCCATTAGAAATCTCATCACCCAATCTCTTTGTTGGTGTTGAACTACCACTTTCAAGCCTCCACAAGTGCAGTTAGGAATAGATTCATAGTTAAGCAACTCATCAAGAAGAGTTTTCAGTTTAGAGAAATAGACACTTACTGCATCCTGATTTTGAACCAGAGTGGAGACAGCCTGTTTGATTTCAAAGATTCTAGGGGCATTTTGTTGGGCAAATCGTTGCTCTAGTTCCAGCCAAAGTTGATGGGCTGTCTCAGCATACACAGTGCTGCATTTTATTCCCACTGCCATGGTGTTTTGAAGCCAAGTAATGACAATGTCATTGCATCTAAGCCAGTGTTCCATCAAAGGGTTAGTGGGGTCTGTTGGCTCACATAGACTTCCATCTATAAAGCCAAGTTTGTTTTTGATCCTAAGTGCTCTCTTCATTGATCTGGCCCAAGGATGATAGCTGTCTGCATCTAGTATTTGTGTAACGAGGATAGCTCCAGTGCCATCATTGTTGCCAATGAAATAAGGACTGGTTGGATGATTTGGATCATGGACAGAGTGTTGGTTATGAGTAGGTTGTGGTTGTGGGTTTTGTTGGGGGTTTGTTTCATCCATTATAGCTCTGATACCATATAACAAAATAGAAAGTTTGGATACTTCAACAAATGAGTGAGAAAACTTTTGCTGAGAAGGAAATTTCACTGTTGTATCTGTGTTAAACAATGACCTTAACCTTATATATACATACAAAGCTCGTGTAGAAAGAAATAAAGGAGCACCTGCTATTGCTAGACAACAAACCAGCTAGAAAACAAAATAACCATAGTGGGCATATTCTATCCATAACAGAAAAATACAGTCTGTACAAAACAGAACAGCAATGCTAGTGTCTTCTTGTCCCATTTGATTCATCCTCAATTCCACTACCTCTCTTTCTTGTCCCTTCTGTACAATCAGCATTGCATGTAGATGTACCTTGAGCTGGTGACTGTGCTGGCAGATTGCTTCCCAACTGGTCACATTGTATTTCATCACTTAACACTCTCGAAGCTGGAAATGGGGTTAAATAATTATAATCCGAACCAGATATGCTTGTAAGATCTTTAGGAATTCAGATACCAATTAAGATCGGAAGCTTATATTATATATATAACTTATATATATACATGAATTCATCACGAGGGAATCGTGTCAAGGACTCAAGAGTATATCGTTCAACCTGTCACTATATATATGTATTGTTGATGCATGAAAATCTAAAACTCTTCCGGCATTACTACTTGTATATATATGTGTGTGCATGTCAAAGTCCAACATGCTGGTTTAGGATCCACATACATTTACACCACATCATGCATCTTGCAAGCCAATGTACGTACTGGCCGGAGGCCTGAAAGTGACTATTTTTTTGACGTTATAGCTCTCTAGTATGAACGTTCACACTTATATATCATGTTCTGTGTGTGTGTGTATGTAAGCGTGCGTGTGTGTGTAATAAATAATTAGCTAGCATTCCCGTATTTTCAGAACAATGTATAAGATCGACTTTGACATTTCAGGATATTGGCAGTACAACAATAATGCGTGTCAGACCAAATTAAACGATATAAATCGAAAAAATGGAATTAAGGTATATAGCTCATGCATGCATGTGTAGCACGTTACCCAACCCATATATAACGTACGTACAGGGTAAGGCATCATGCAGAAGTCAAGTCCGCGTGCCAAGTAGTGTTGGATGCATCATCAATATGATTTCGATGATCGCGGATTCGCGTGGAGTGCAATATTAATTAATTATTGCCAAAGATCAAACTTCACCCTTTAATATTGTCTTAAAGTATATATTAATTAATGGCACACTTATGACTTGAATTAGACCATAATTCAAAAAATAATTAAGGACCTCCTTCACATGAGAAAACCTTTCTCAAATCATGTGAAAAAAAATAAAGAAAGAAAAAGAAAATGCATGTATTGGGGTTGGAAAGATCAATTTGTTAGTTGATGACATTGACACCTTTCGTCCGGCTTCATTGTTTTATGATCTATAGACGACGACTTATATATATATATATATATGTGTGTGTGTGTGGGTGTGCGCGCGCGCGCATGTGTAGGCCGACAATCATAAATATGTGTTGGACCACATGCTTCATTAATTCATGCCATTTTTGGGTGGCTTCTTCTTGGTCCTGATCTTAAAACAAATAGAGACTAGGGATACTGCATGCATGTGTTTTTATATCACTCACAATAGATTTTGTTAAATATAAATTTCTGTAAAATATTAAAAAAAAAAAAAGATGGCTAAAAGTTCATTTCATTGGATCATCTATTCTATTTCTATTTTACATTTAGATACAGTAAATTCTCTATATGTAGAGATTACTGTTCATTCATCTAAACATTTTATTATTATTTCTCTATCATTTCATCATCTTTTATTTTTATCTTATTTTCATTTTAACCCTTTTATCACTTTTACACATACCCTACTTTCTTATCTCTCATTTACTCTCTAGGACTCCATTTATAGTACCGACTTTTGTGCATGCAAAAGTTTTGATATTATTAATAATAAAGACATGTATTTTTTGAGAATATTTTCAAGAATTATCGAAAATAGATATTCTTTTAATATACTTTGACAATATTTTCATTATATAATCTATTCTTTTTATTTTTTGAATTAATTTATATTTTTGTTTAGCTTATAAATTTTGATTAATTTAAAATAGAACATAATTATATAACATTGTATATGGAAAGATATTGCAAATATTAAAAGATATGAGGATATCATTAGTAGTTAGATAAAATATTTGAACTAAATAAAAAAGATTAAAAAGTATAATATTTAAATGATATGAAAAAAAATAGATAAGCTGATATATGATATATTGAAAAAGTCAATATATAAAATAGAAAAATTAGATTTTTGTGATTTATTTTAAATGATAGGATACATAAAGTACCATTGAGAGTGCTCTTAACCATGTAGCATGCATATTATATTTTCACCACATGACATGATGCATCATTTATTAATTATGATCATTCAAATTTTTAGCAATTTGGTATTATATATTCATTAATTCCAATTCTGGGTTATTTTTTTCTTTTTCCTCTTCAATTGGAGTAGTACTGGATATTGATATGTGATGTACTAATTCATGCAATCTTAGTCCACCAACACCTCATGTAATTAAACAAAAAATAAATTGGAGGAATATGCAATATCATGTATTGATCTCAACGTGTTTGATGCTTTAAATACTAACAGAGACCATAGAGACAAAGTTTTGCATTACATGAGATCAAGCGGTTCAGAGATGTAGGGGTTAAAAAGAAAAAGAGTAAAGCTAGAGTGCCGCCCAGCTTTCACTGCTTGCTCATTTTGAATTTTATATATATATATATTATTTTTTTTTCTTTTCACATCTTTTTAATAGATTTAAGTATTTTTAAAAAATAAAAAAATACACCAATAAACTAAAAACCACTTTCTTAATTATTAAAAAATAAAAAATAATTTTTTTATGAGCAGTCAATAGGAGCTGTGCATTTGATGGGGCAAAGTAGTTTTATTAAAAAAAAATAAAAGGTGAACCGGTAAATTAGATTGGACTGGATCAAATTGGTCCAGTACAAGTTTTGGTTTGATCCAATATCGGTTTCATTTTTTTTCAAAATCGGTCCGATTCTGATTTTTTTTTTCTAACACTGGGCGAAATGATTCATATATATATTTAATTTTTTATATTGTATAAAATATTTTTTATATTATATATATTTAGATATAATATTATATAAAATAATTTTATATTATATGATAAATTACTAATTAATATAATATTAAATTTTAAAATCCTATTATGTCACTATATTATATATTATAATATATCAGTATAATTTATAATACAATTATAATAATATATATTATAATATACTATAATATATTATCACTATATTATTCTATACTATAATATATTATATATACTATATAATATATCAAAACAATCAAATTAAAATAAGTAAAATTAGAAATATTGATTTAAGAGTATAACCAATACGATATCAATTTTTTAAATTTCAAAATCAATATATATCGAGACAATTATAAAATATATCTAAAATGGAACAGTTAAACTCGTAGAAATGAGTTTTTTTATTTTCTACACAACTATTTTTTTTTTTTGTTTTTGACGATTCTACGTCTACTACTCCTAGTTATTATTGAGAATTATCGTTAGTTATATGTAGTGTTTTTTAAAAATTTTTTAATATATTTTTAACACTTTTAAATATATTTTTAAAAAATATTATAATATTATTAAAAAATAATTTTTTAATCACGAAGTAAAAATATCTTCTATATATAAAAAGTGTGTATGAAATGGAAAATCTTGTTTTAACGGTTTTTCTTGTTTTTCCGTTAAAGTTAACACCGTTTGTTTTAATGGTTTGGCACATAAAATAAAGACATAAATGTTGAGAGAGATAGCATTCAATGTTGTTATATGATTTATTAATCTCAATAATTATAATACTTAATAGTTTATATAATAATAAGTAATTAAAAATTAGTTATTATATTTTTCTCTTTCTCCTTAACATATACACGTGTATTAGGTGCATAAGACGTGAATCCTTAAGTATAATATACGTGTATTATACGTTTCATTAATTCAGATTATTAAGTATTCCAAATTTAAAAATCTCATATAATATATAATATAAGTGTGTTTAATCAAAGTGTTTTTTTTTTCTCTATGGTAGTAGGACGTAGCTTCCGCTAAGTCATATTCCATACGTGGACTTGCTATGATAGGCACGTGACAAAGGCCGTGATCCTTGATTTAATCAAGAAAGAGTAAATTCGGCCAACAATTTCAAAATATATTTTATGATTTATATATATGCTATATATAGAAAATATTATACCACAAATTTTATAAAAAGATTATGTTTTAATTTTATGTTGTCCCTGATCGACTCAACCAACAGTAAAATAAGAATTTCAATGTTGTCTCTATTGATTGTCTACAGGATGACATAAATTGATGAATTATAATACAAATATCAAACGACACATATTTTGAACTACCGTTTGTGTTAGACTTTCATTAAATTTTTCGTATACATCTTTGCTAAAATTATAGATGTTATAAATATGTATTGGATTATATGATACTTTGAACTAATTTTTTTATTTTCTCTAATATGCCTTAAATTATTAAGTGACATCAATAATTTTTATAAAATATATATTATTTTTTACAAATAATCATTTCATAAAATTAGACAAACGTGCTTTGCACGTTACTCTCACCTAGTATATATATATATATATATATAAATCAACGATGGCCGTCAGCCGAGCTGGGCGGTGGAACTATCATATTTTTTTCTTTTGAGAAATGATTTATGCAGTCGGGAAACGCAGTCGGCGTGCAGTCGGCTGTAAAAAAAAAATTAATACAGGACCTACATGAAAAAAAAAAATTATTTTTATAACTTTTTATAATTCATGCAGGTCCCCTTGAATATAAAATAATTTTTTTATAATTTTTTTTTATTCATTCCGTACAGCCGACTGCACGCCGACTGCGTTTCCCGACTGCGTGTAGCAAAGCCCTTTTCTTTTAACCTTAGTTTGCTGCTATCCTGACGACGACCGAGGGGGCACGCATGATGTGGTAGACTCCGACCGCTTTAATTAATGCGGGGGCTTCCCAATTAATTCTCAGAAGCGCCTAATTCAGTGCTCATGTGCAGTGGGAGAGAGGTGGGTGTGCGTGCAGGCATTGCCAGCAACTCGTCTTTTATGGATTTCAAGTTCACTTTGATTGAGCTATGCTAGTGTCTCATGGCTTCTGAGTTTTTTTTTTTCTTGGGCAGTTTTGGGCGGATACGGAGCCCCATCATATCTAATCTTTTGCTATTAAAAATAGATAATATCAGCCTCGTTGCTGCACCATAGTCCAATATTCATATTGTGGCAATGTAGTAGTGCTGCAACAATGCGTGAGGACGGTGCAACGAATGATGGTGAGTACTGCATGCACCTAGCAAAAAAGATGGGCTCCTGAACATGAACTCTAGTATTCTTTCAATCGGGTGCGTTTGTGCGTGCTAATATTTTGGCGATCAATTTGCACAGATCTAAACCCCAAGCAGTTTGAGAGAAGGAAGAACTAGAGTAAACGAGAGGGTAGAGGCTGCTCGGTTTAGTATGACTGGTTTACAGGATTCGTTTGGTTACCCACGGGCTAAACTAAGATTTGGTATCGGGGGATGTTCGGTAAAGTGTGTTATGTGTTGTACTTTTCGCATGTGATTATATAAAAAAATAATCAAACATCCTAAAATTATATAATTTTTTTTGACTTACTCATATTTTTTTAAGTTTTAAGAAAAATTTATAGATTAATAATAAATTTAAAAAAGTATCTAATAATATAAAGTCGTTAAATTTTTTATTGTATAATTATATTACTATTAATAAGTGAATAAAAAAAGAGCACGTGAATAACTAATAAATTCTTTACAAAAGAAAATAAATTATTGACATACTCTTTTTATCTCTCTAGGAACGTCTTATCAATCATCTAGTTAGATAAATTTGCTTACTCTCATATGCAAAAATCTTTCAAATTTATTTAAACTATTAGATAAACTCTATCGAAACTTCTAGCTAGTTAACTGATTAATATGTGGTTAAGAACATCTCAAATGTTGTAAAGGAAGATTATTTACCAGTGATAGGCAAGAAATTCAATGAAATTTAGAATGACCCAAATAAGAAAAAAAAATCATGTAACTATATATATGAGATAAAAAGACAAGAAAAACTTATATGATATCATTGATATAAAATTAAACAAATCGCATGATGCATATTAAAGATAAATAAAGAGAGATAGAGATGTCAAATCAAGATTATTATATTAATAGACTTAAAGATATTTGAGTAATATACTGTTTGTTTGAGTGTTGGGAGGCAATATTAAATATTTTAAGAATATTTATATTTAAAATTAAAATTATATAATATATAAGACTAATTTTTAAAATTTTTGGAAGGGCTGCCTACAATATAGTTTCGTCTCTGGTTATATAGATAAGATAAAAATTAAAAATTAAATAAAATATTATTATAATATAATTTTTATATTATTTTTATTTTAATATTTAAAAAAATTAAATTATTTATTATATTTTATATAAAAATTATAATAATTATAAGAGATAAGATATTATAAGTAACCAATCCTGTCCTTATTCTGCCTCGTGACATATGCATACGACGAATATATATATATATATATATATACTTTTCTTGGTTTCCATCTTTTAAATGTTTTATCTCTTGCCAATTTGCCAAATTCCACAATTAAAGACGATCTTTACATATTCACGTATCTCTCTACCGCCTTACCAGTTTATCACCACCCTCTCTCTCTCTCTCTCTCTCTCTCTCTCTCTCGAATCCATGAAAGTAAGTGGGAGAAAAGAATCCACACATGTTTTGTGCATGTCTCATGCTTTTCTTTTACTAATATGTATGTCTGAACTCTCTTCACTTAAAAAAAGCCACTTTAGTGTTAAAAAATTAAAAGACTGGGTTTTCTGAGCTTGGACTTGGTGGACGCATTTGCTGTTCATCTTCCGTGTTATGCGGTCAGAAAAACCTAGATCTTTAATTGGTTCTTAACTTGGTTTTATGTGTGTTTGTTTAAAGAGTAGAAAGTTACTGATGATGAGCTGGTTTTTGCCCCCGGCGGCGGCGGCGGCCTTTCCCGGCACGATTAGAGGCACGGCACCGTCTTGGTTTTGGTTATCCGAGATAACAGCTTCTAGCTTTTAGAGCAAATGCAAGTACCCTATCTATTAAATACAGTTGTTCTGTCTTGCGTTTGTCTTCTCCTTTTCATGAAAGTGAGTGTTCAGATTCTGTACCGAAGAGGAAAGTGATTACTACTGGCCGCCAATGATGTCCATTGGTCTTTAAATCAGTTCTTCCCTTCTAAGGATAATGAGTATCAACTGCTTTTCCTCTCCCATCTTCCTTCTACTAGTTTCTAGCTCCAAGTTGTCCCGCAAACGGCAATCTCGAGGTTCGGTTGTGGGTATTTTAGCCTTTTTTCTAGCCAGAACATGATGGTTTTTAGCTATGGTTTGTTACTGTAAAAACCAGGAAAAACTCCCGAGAGAAACCTATCTGGGTTTTTTTGGGATATCAAGAAAAAAGAATTTGAGGTAAACACGTGCTTTTGGTATCTATGGAATCTTCCACATGAAAAGGAACTAGATTTGGTTCTGGTGTTGGTAGATGAAGAATCCGGAACCCATTTTCATCTGATCAGATTGAGTAGTGGGGTGCTTTAATTTTTAGCTTCAGAGTTATATGTTGGCTCCAATGGAGGAGAGGGTGCAGAAAAACTTGACGAAACAACTTGCTCTTGCTGTGAGAAGCATTCAGTGGAGCTACGCAATCTTCTGGTCTCTTTCAACTAGACAACCAGGGTACTATGCATCTCCTTCTTCTTCTTCTTTTTTCTAGATTATTTTCTGCTATATTTTCTGGGAAATAAGATATCCAAAATGTTCTTTCGAATACAATCTTCCTGAATTTCTGCCATTGGGTCTGATGTAATTGGAAATTCGATATGGAATGGAAACTGACTAGATTTTAGGTGCGTGCTGGCCTAAAAGCATGAAGTTTGTCTTTGCAGAGAATTCTGTTAATGTTCACTTATTTCCTTATGGTAGCTTCGGACTTCAAAACAATTTTCTTAAATTCTTTGAAATCTTACATGATGCGTTACCGCTGCTGAAACTGAGATGAACCGGTAATCTGCCTGTGTAGCTGCATAAGGGATTGCGATTGAGGTTCATCCCTTGCGTCACACTATAGAAAAAAGCAGATTATTATCTCTTCACGTAACATCGTTTAGGCAACATCCCTGTCAAGCCAAAGACAATTCACATGTCAATTGCACAAGCATTTCAATTTCTTTGATATTCTGCTATAGCATATTAGTCCTCGGTTGATTGCATTTTGTCTAATTTGGAAGGGGGATTTCTTGACAAAAGTTACTAAAAGCTTTTCAGGAAATGCAGACCCTCTTTATGAATCTAATACATTCTTCCTGTTCTTAATATCATAGGGTCTTGGAGTGGGGTAATGGATACTACAATGGAGATATTAAGACAAGGAAAACAATTCAAGCTGTAGAACTCAATGCAGATCAACTGGGTTTGCAGAGGAGTGAACAATTGAGAGAACTATACGAGTCCCTCTCAGCTGGTGAAGCCAACCCCCAATCTAGAAGGCCTTCTGTAGCATTATCCCCCGAGGATCTCAGTGATACGGAGTGGTATTACTTGGTTTGCATGTCATTCGTGTTCGACATTGGACAGGGGTAATCTCTTTCCCCTTAGATTTTTGTTTTTTTTGTTTTTGTTTTTAATCTGCTATTTATGATCTGAAGTATGCTTCTAGTCACAAGTCTTGTTTCAAACTGTTCCTAGGTTACCTGGAAGGACGTTTGCAAATGACCAACCAATCTGGATGCGCAACGCCCACTTTGCAGATAGCAAGGCTTTCAGTCGCTCCCTGCTGGCGAGGGTAGGCTGCTGTTTCCTTTATTTCGAAATAAATTGCCATGCATGTCGACTAAACTACGGAATGCTCAAAAACTTGCAACGAAACTGAAAACATTTTCATTGTTCTTTTGTGTTTTGGCTTCATGATGGACTTGAAACAAACGTCTCTCTCAGAGTGCATCTATTCAGGTACTGACATGATTTTTTTTTCCTTCGTTATCTGCCTCTAAGTTGGCTTTGTTACTCTCAACCGTATGATTAAAGAATTCCTATTAAAGAGGGAGAGCCATAAGAACTCTTTTCCAATTAAAAAATGACAATTTTGACTAATGCTTGTGATGGACATGAAAACCTTGAAAAACTGATACGACTAAACCTTTAGTATAAAGATTCTAACTGCAGAGCTATATTACATAATATCTTCCCATTCAATTTTCAGACTCTGGTATGCTTTCCATTTCTCGGAGGTGTAATCGAGCTAGGTGTGACTGAGCAGGTAACTTCTTGTCTCAGATTCCCACTTCGATAGAAAAATGATTTTGAAAT
This sequence comes from Carya illinoinensis, assembly GCF_018687715.1. Lineage (NCBI taxonomy): Eukaryota > Viridiplantae > Streptophyta > Magnoliopsida > Fagales > Juglandaceae > Carya > Carya illinoinensis. Next base: position 36,731,313 of record NC_056762.1, on the reverse strand, counting down.
TTCTTTTTGCTATGATACATGGGAATTAAGTCTTTGTTTCTGTTCCTAATTTGATTTTTGAAGGTATTAGAAGACCCTAGTCTCATTCAGCACATTAAAACTTCTTTCTTGGAGATTCCATATCCTGCATTTATTTCCAAGAAATACACAGGAGCAGTCCACACAAGACATGGCAATGGTCCTGCTTGTACTGTGTTTGATCAGGATATTCCAGAAAACAAACTAATTTCTTATGTAGGATGTGAAGATTTCGGTATTGTTTCTCCCAATGACAATTCTAATGGATTTGAGCCAAATCAACCAGAAGAGGGCTCATTTATGGTTGAAGGGATAATTGGGGGAGCTTCTCAAGTACAAAGCTGGCAGTTCATGGATGATGAGCTCAGTAATTGTGTCCTCCATTCCATGAATTCTAGTGATTGTATATCTCAAACTTTTGTGGAACCTGAAAAGGCTGTCTTCACTCCTAAGAGTGAACTGGTGAAAGAAGATTGTTTGCAAGACTTTCAAGAATACAATCACACAAAAATGAACCCATTGGATCTTCAAAGCGATGATCTGCACTATCAGAGTGCTCTTTCATCTCTTTTAAAGAGTTCTCACCAGATGATTTTGGGACCATGTTTTCAAAAGTATCATCACGAGTCCAGTTTTGTCAGTTGGAATAAAGGAGGTTTAGCAAATTTCCAGAATCCGGGAGGCAGAACCCCTCAAAATCTTCTGAAGAAGGTTTTGTTGGCAGTTCCTCATATGCATGTTGGTGGCTCACTCGAGTCTCTGGAAGATAATGGCAATAAAGATGGAGTTTGGAGACTAGGGGCTGATGATATAGGTGTGAACCATGCAGTAGCTGAGAAGAAGCGAAGGGAAAAACTAAATGAAAGATTTTTTATTCTAAGATCGATGGTTCCTTCGATTAACAAGGTAATTCAAACTCCATTCCCTGGTAATCGGCAATTGACTACAACTACTAATTGAAATATTCTGTCTTCTTGTTCATGCAGGAGGACAAAGTATCTATACTTGATGATGCCATAGAATATCTGAAGGAGCTTGAGAAAAGGGTTGAAGAGTTGACAGATGTGGAAGCTAGAACAAAAAGAAAATCCCAAGATACTGTAGAGAGAACATCTGATAACTACGGCAACGACATAATTAATAATAGCAAGAAGCCACTGATAAACAAGAGGAAGGCTTGTGATATTGATGAAACAGAGCCAGGGATAAATTATAATGTACCAAAAGAAAGTTCAACTGATAATGTGACTGTCAGCATGATCAATAAAGAGGTACTAATAGAGATGAGATGTCCTTGGAAGGAAGGGGTGCTGCTAGAGATCATGGATGTAGTAAGCAATCTCCAATTAGATTGTCACTCGGTTCAATCATCTACCATTGAAGGGATTCTTTCACTCACATTTAAATCAAAGGTACAAACTCAAAATCACATAGAGAATGTGGCTTTCCCCTTTTGTTTTTGTTTCTTTTCTTTTCTTTTTTTCCTTTTTTCACCTACTATTGTATTGGAGTCCAGGTCTAGCTCATACCGAAAGCATGAACTTTGGATATAATGTGACCATTTCTAATGAACCTATTTCCTAGAATCATACCAAACTTTTCAGTTCTTAATACAACTTTTATTTCCTAGAATCTTTCGATGTTTTAGTACTGTAACAACTGACTTTTAACCGCATTAAATCATTGTTTTCTGCAGTTCAAGGGGTCGTTTGTTGCATCAGCAGGTATCATCAAACAAGCACTTAAGAGATTCAGCTTGTCTTCTCCCTAGAACTTGCGGCTGTTTTAGAATCCCCTGTTCAATTTTTGGAATGATATGTACTGTGGAAAGGTTCTGTCACAAACACAACTTCTAGGGATATTCCTGCAGGTAGACAATAAAGATTTATTTCTGATATATGGTTTCTTCACTACTGGTGTATTATACCTTAAAAAGATTGACACAATCTCATATTAGGATAGAGTAACATATTCCCAAAGAAGTATGTTTTTCTGAAAAGGGAAGCAAACCCCATGTTTTGGTTGTGTGTGTGTGGGGGGGGGGGGGATTTCCTTCCAAATTCACCCCAGGAGCAAGCAGTGCCTAATTTTCTCATACACCATACTACATATGTAACGTGACTTATCTGTGCAAATGTTTAAGACAAAAGCTAAAGATACTGTCCCCACCAAAAAAGCTAATGAACAACATGGGTCTGCATTTTGTTGTGCACATGGCTGCTGTCCAAGACATTGAAAACACAACTGTTGATAATGTATAGGAGGCGGAAAAAGGGGGAGGGGGGAAGGAAAAGAAAAGAAAAACAACCGTATTATAAAAGGTGATGGGTTGTTTTATTGAAGCCCTCGGCACATAAACTAATATTTTACAGACTTAGATAGAGAGTCTGCATGTGCTTAAAATGACAATGATAAATCCCAGACAAAGCGGAATATATATAACTACAAGTTGTGATTTAAATCATTTTATAACTACAAGTAGCTTTAATCCCCAAACGAGTATATAGAAGACCAGATTAGGGACATACATATAATACTTGTTTCTCTGTAGCCATAAAGTAAGAGCTTGCTAACTTTAAGCAAAGTAAAAAATCATTTGGATTGTCCAAAAGGATCAAGTTTCAGAACCAAATAAATAATATGGAAGGGTGACACAGTGTCTACATATTGTTGCCATGATGTATTCAGAATGACCGGTTGTTGGGAGAGTATGCCCCTTTTCAGTCCCTTGATTATGTGTTGTGAACCCATCAGTTTCTTTTCTATTGCTCAGAGGATAAAATATTAAAAAAAAAAAAATTATTTGAAGACTAATGTTTGAGATTTGAGAACTGTCACAGTTAAGTAATTAATCTATAAATATAGAAGATTTTTTATATAAATTGTATGTGTCTTTAAAATATTTGTTGTAAAAATGAAGAAGTTTGTTGTGGTTTATTTTCAAAACCTTAATTATTTTATACAACGTGTTGATGCATGCGCATTTTCATTACATCACTCTTTTCATATCAAAAGCAGGACCAATCATAGGTATGATAACACCCGGCAAAGCCATAAAGATGAATTGTTATTTGGTGGCAAAGAGGAAGGAAAAAAAAAAAAAGGTCACCTACCCTAACAATGAGTCAAAGGCCTTAAAAAGAAAGAGAGAAATCAGGTGAGAATATCGATGAATTATTAACTGTCCCTATTGCGTGTTGGGGGAAAAAAGAATGTGGATTTTCAAAGTAGAAGAGGATTTGGAGTTGCTAAGCAATATTTGTCCAAACACGCATGTAGGAGAATTCTTAAGTTGTTTTTTTTTTTCATATTTTCTTTCACATGGATGGCCCATAAATTAAGCCTTTTTGTCCCCATGGAAATCATAGAAGTTGTCCCATTACTTCAAATTCTATACTGTTTATTTTATTCTCAAGTCGATATATAAGACATATCATTCACGTTACTTAAATTATAAGATTTTTTACTGTCTGTGTATACTCTACATATTAAATATAATTTTTCTTATTAACAACATTCATTATAACGTTTATTAAGAATCATTTTGATTATCCAACCAGATTTGTTGCTCCCTGGAAGGATTAAGGATACATGCATTTGAACCGGCATTCTGTCCAATGATGAACAAGAAGATCCTCGAGTTGGGGCCCAACTAAGGTCCTTTTCGTGCCATAATATTGAGTTTTCTTTCAACAAAATGATGTAAGCCGCAAAAGCTTCTAGAGTGGGTGTGGAAATGGTAGGAATATATAATTGCCAAAGCTCTCATTTTCAAAGCCATGATTATAGCAATGAAACAGAGACAAGAAGACAATGGGAAAAAGAGATCCATCCACTAGGCACTACATAACATTACCCACTCATCGAGAACCGTAATTGAAGTCAGAACACGCTGAACATAGTTGAATAATTTCATCACAAAGAACCATATTTTGCATCAGCATAATCAGATATGAACATTCCTGCAATTCAACTGTTCTATTTAATAGCTAAATCAATAGGAGCTTTGCTTTACTTTACTTTACATATTACTCAATATCGTATTCAAGATTTTTATTTTATGACATTATACATGGCATTCCGCAGGTTTGTTTTTTGAGTGAGTGGTATTCTGGACACGCTCCATCACCACGCATGTTAGCGCAATGCTTCATTCCATATAATTGGAATTGGATTTTTAGCCCCTCAATGTTCCTTACTATTGAGCCATGTTTCTCTTCTCAAATATACTTTCCTAGCTTTCTGTAGAATTCAAATAAAACAAGCAACATTACAGTTGTAAATTCCCAAGTTTCTACTTTCAAGACTTAATCCAGTAATATTATTGTCTCATACTACTTCTAACCACTCCTCTTTGGTAATCCAAATGGATGAAGATTCTTTCAGGTATGGGCCTAGCCCCTTCCGCTTTCAATTTATGTGGACTGATCGACCATATTGATTTTCTTCCTTTTGTGGAAGGGATATGGAAGCAAGAGGGGTTTGGTTCTGGGCTTATTAATTTATCTTTTAAATTAAAAAGATCGAAGGTGGTGCTTAATTCACTACAACAAATACAGCCTATTGCCGCCAATAGTTTTTGCAGCAATTGTGGAAAAAATTGCAGGTAATGACCTTTAAGCCACAGAAAATGACCGCCACAGCTTTGCCAATAATGAATTGCCAATTTAACTACCTATTTTGGCAATCTTATGAATTGACGAAAATGATGGTCTATCTTGGCAATTTATGCCGTTGGCATAAGACATTTAGTTTGTCAGTAATACGCCAAACAATCCTCCCAATCTCGAACACTAAACTCATTTCCTAGAATGCAACCTTGCCACTAATATGCTATCTCATCAATTCATAACTTGGGTATTGATGTTTTACCACAGATATAGGTTGTCCGTAATAGAAGGGTGTTGGGAACTTATGTCGCCAACGAAATGTAAATTTGGCAACTTGTATGACTCACAACTTCTTACTTGCGATGAGGTTAGGAAAGTAAGCACCGACTTCAATTGGCATTTCGTACAACTTGATTTCCTTGTAATACGTTAGTATTGGCAACTATGTGTTATGGAAAATAATTTTTAGCAGTAAATTTGGCTCATCAAGTCTGCCTTATAGCTGTTAACCTATATGGTCCAGATCATGAATTATTGGCAATTCAGCAAAGCCAAAAATATCCTTTATTGGCCATCTCATTCTTCGCTATAGCTCAATTGATTTGCAGCTTGCATTTATGTATATATTCCAAATACAACTACCTGCATTGTATTGCCAGTATTGAATGGTCCTGATGACCAATTGTTGCCAATAATCCTCATTTCCCAGAAAACCTCTCCATGTATTTGGAGTACTGGGAGATTTACCTGGCCGGCGTAGCAACAATGCATTTCAACCTACCAATATATACCTTATCTGTTTTTCCAGTACTACACTACAATTCCATATATCTGTATTTTATAAATATATATTATTGGTAAATTGTAGTACTAAGTGGATGATCCCCCCTTAGCCGCGCGCAGTACTACCTTTCCAAAATATCCATCAGATAAATCAAGATTTCAGTTTTACATATTACATTCCCATGGCAAAGAACAGAAAACAATTTGCCCTGAAATTACTAATCATGTATTTAATATATCACTTAGTTCTCCATTGGACATACAATATCCATCCAAATGCACCCTGGTCATCCGTGTGAACATATCCAAGAAACATAAACCCATTTTGTAAAACTATGATCATATCAACACATAGATCAACACCAGTCTCATAAATTTAATGATGATGCCAAAATTGGCATCCTGTTCCATCTGACATGCCCAACCAACAGAAATGTTATATGAGTCCCATATCTATGTCCCAAAACATAACTATTACATATCAATAATATATATTTATCAAGCTTCTAATCTCTTTCCTGGTCAAATGGATCTGTGGGGATCTTCACTCAAAAAAGCAACACCTCCATTTGTCCACATAGATGGCAAGGCTGGGCCCTCATTGTGTCTTGGTTTGACTGCCTGTTCATGTTAGCATCAAACTTTTCTCCCGCTGCCAGGCTTCAGACTCCCTGCACATATGCATTTTGCATAGCCTCATCATAATCCGAAACATGTGAGTTGGGTTACTTCCATCCTAGGTGAGCTGAGAAATTATGTGCAGAATGACAATATTGTGGGATTACTGGTTACCCTATAACATCATGCAACAATCTGCACTCAACAACCACCACTTGGTAGTATTTTTATCCATCGCATGCAGACAAATTCTGTTAATCTAAAGAACTATATCAAGAGTGGAGGGAATACAAAACCCAAACAATTTAACTATTTTACTTGTAGCATTAGGGAAATCCTACACAATGAGGCATCAGATAAATTCCTAAGTAGCAAGGCTGATAAACCACAGAGAAGCAAAATAAATTTCCATCAGTTTTTAATCCAATCTAGGTAATCATTAATCATTTGTACTCTCAGCCACCAATTGCATGTATTTTTAACCAATCAGCCCAACTATTTAGTTGATCTAAACCATTGACAGTTCGAGTGGATATCCAAATTCACTCAAACTGTCAATGCTTATAGGGTTAACTTTGGGGGGGGGGGAATCTCTCTGAATATGTGTCTGAAATAATGAATATTAACATCATGAAGCATTGGGAGTAAATTGCATACCTTAGTCAAGCTTTTTTGTGTGAAATGCATGGCAGCAACCGTTGGCACATTGTCAACCTATATACTATGCTGACTGTTAAACTAGACACAATGTAGAGACTGCCACCACATCCATATATGTGCATCATCAAAAGAAAGGACCAAAAGACATTAGTACTTCACGAATATAAGCAACTTGTTACTTCAACTACGACTTTCCAAAAAGATCAGTCAGCTGGGCAACAAAAAAGCCACACATTAACCGGATGCCTAGGCATCCATGTTAGTCTCCTGATGAGACTCTCTTTGATTGCATTCCAGGTCAGCTACACGATTGTTCATCGTACTCTGGTAGTCTTTAAACTGATTCTTGAAACTATGCAACTCATCTCTTAGCACCTCTAACTGGCTCTTGTACATATGTGCTTCATTCTTGTTCCTTTCATTCTCTTCAACAATCCTAACATAGTCCCTATTCTTGCGCAATGCTATTGAAGCCTCAGGTATAACCGAGTGTCCAAGTCCTGTTGCATATCCTGCTTTATATCCTAAAACCTCCTTGAAAGCTGCATTGCACTTCTCATTGTTGTTTTCAGTATTCACCTCAGTCTCATCCAATCGCTCAAGCATTAGTTTCTACATCCATGTGCCCAAGGGTAACACCATTAATGCCAGGCAACACTTACTTTAAGCCTAACCTTTAAAAAATTGACTCAACAGCAACTAGATAAACACTTACGTAGTTCTGTTCTGCTTGGCCAGTTATAAAGCATCCCTTCTTTCTTGACCAATGAACTTCTCTGTAAAACTGTATCAAGTTTGGGTCTTCTTCATTCTGCAACCATCAACACATTAGTTAGTTAGTTAGTGTGGATAAAATCGATTATGTCTTGTTACTTGAATCAGAAATTCAAGTAGACGTACCATTTCCTCCAATATTCGTACGAATGGCTTTCTCCCTCCTGTATGGTTGACATTTTGTTTCTGCCTATTTTTCTGGTTTCTCTTTGACATTTTCTGTGGGGCATTGACAGTCAAGAGATAATGATCTATTGCATTAAACTATTATTCAGTTTCTTTAGTAGCCTGAAAATTTCTGATATAGTTTTCCCTCTTATAAATAATAGTTTAAAGTATTTCAATTAAATATGGGCTTTAACCTCCAACTTATAGGCACGGATGGGGGTAATTGGAAACACCCTAGAGTGTCTATCTTAACCATGCACACTAATGTCAACTACAATATTTTAATTATGTTATTGAATATTGTAGTTGTACATGATGGTCTTCATGCCAAAATGCTGAAAATTGACAACACTTTTCTCTGTTAAGCACAAAATACTGGTTTAAATGGCCTATATGGATAACCCATGCAACACCACTTGTCATAAACAATCAACATAACCCAATACACATACCAGCAAAATGTGAGAGCAAAACCCTTCTGTCCGAAAACTGAGTACATGTAATCTGATTGGGAGTACAGCACACTTGCCTCATACATTCTAGGTTGATATAAGAGGTTATGCAAGTTGTAACACATTAGCTGGTGTAGATTGTGTAAACTTGTCTAAGATTATCTCTCTAGATTTACTAACATCCCCTATTGACACATCGCTTGAACATGCCTTAGTGTTTACAAATTACAACCATTTCCATGAATTTAACCCAACCACCCCTTGCAAGCATGCACCAAAATTAAAGAGACGGCTTTATCACTTTTTAAGTATTTCTAAACTAACTACCACCCAAGAACCAAGTCATTTGCATTTTGTGCCACTCCAGAAATTGCAAAATATACAAGGCAGTTTTCCATTTTTTAGTTAATCACATTGAAGGAGTTGTAACTAGTATAGAGATGATTCATATACCTCGAATTCTTCAGTTGACCACATCCTACATAGATGTTCCCATACGGGCTTCTCTACCCACGATGTCCCGCCAGAAAGGGCTGCTTCTTTCGACCCATACCTTATGTACTGCTTTCGCAATAAATAGTGAAATCCATTATATTTCCTTGCCACTGCATTTGTCACACACTCACGATGCGAACTTTGTGTCCAGTCCAGTTTAAAATCAGCCTACGATAACGTCAAGAAGTCAGTCCATTTCAAGTTCAACTATTTGTCTTGTTACAAAAAATACAGAAGTAGGATGTATATTCATATTTACATAACAATATGCTTGGTAGATGCAAACCCTACACTCTTGCTTGCTCTTACCTTAACACGGTCGATGAGCTCTTCTTTCTCCTCTTTGGGCACAGCTTTCCAGCTTGCATGCATCATGTTAGCATGAAGTCTCACGATCGTGGTCACCCGTCCAGAAAATAGGTTGTAATTTTCGCACGATGGTCCTCTTTGTCCATCCTTAATATTCAGGGGTATCTGACCAAATTTTCTGACTCTGTCAAACAATGTGTCTTTTGCTGGTCCTCGACCACGTTTTCGGGAAGGTGCATCAGTTCCTTCTATCCACCAATAACAGAAAAATCAGTTCAAGCTGAATGCATTTTGCCTTTTAACTAAAACATGATAAAGAAAGTGTTTTCGATAATGCTGTTTCAACTTACGTGCATTAGTTGAAACAATCCTGGAAGCTATATTTGCTTCATCAAAACTAGGCTCCGCTACACCCACATTTGGAGGTTGAGTGGAATCACCAATTACTACATCTGCTTCCGTATCACGCAGCAGTGGTGGCCCATGATGAAGTCGTGTAGTATGGCCCCCACGTCCATATCGTCCAGGGAGCCTTCCTCTTACCCATCTCACCATGGTCTTACTTTTTTAAATGGCAATCCGTCTAATGCACACACACACAAGCTCTGTTAAACTTACTTTCCTAGATATAACCTAACTGGCTCAGAAAATCAGTATCTGCTTTCTACTTTGTGCCTAATTTTTCAATGATGTTCAAAATATGCACTACACTTTTCAACCCTAGGGTAAGACCATTTTCCAGTCTAGATATAAGCACAGGAAAATGCCATACAAACAGTTATTTCCTTAAAGATACGTGGTTAGAACATATCGAACCCTCTCCATGAATCTAATGTGCATAATTTGGTCTCTATAAATGTGTTTAATATGTTGAATCATTTACACATAGAGTAAGAAGCAAGCATTTGCTGTCCATATGGCTGACTACCAACTACCATATTGAGGTCCAACAGTAAGTATTTCTAAAGCTCACAACAGTTGAAACAAATCAGTATGGTTTAGGGTCTATACTGGAATGGTTCTTCATGACACATCTAAAGACATTATATTAACCTGTAAGTACCCTTCTTACAGTTGCATGCATTGGCCTCAGCCATTTCTTTAAAGAAAACAACAGCACATAGAGAAAATGGTCGTCAGTAAGGTTTACATGCCCAGAACATGAGCTTTGAGAGAATTATGCCCAGGTGGGAAGATCCAACATGTAAATGAGAGGAGATGAGAGAGAGTTAACCCACTTGTCTTCGTGGATGAAGGTAAAAGACTCGGCTCCTCTCTCTGCTTGGATGATCAAATGTGTTCTCCAAACCGATGGTTTCTGAAGTTGGGAGAATCTAAACTTCAGATCACAATTGGCTGCTTTCTTGCTCCTCGCTCAGATGTGTCAACTGGGTTCCTTCTCTGTTGAAAGAGCAATTTGAAACATGTTGTCCAGCTAAAACAATCTTTTTTAAGCAATTGGGTACTGCGACCTAGGTGTTGGCAGGAGAAACCAGGAGATACGGCCTATGAGTTGACAACCCAACTCAGAGCACCCCGCCTAAATTTTTGGTCAGTTCCCGCCCAGTTTTTTGTCATATAAGAGTAAATTCTTCTCTGTTACGTGGATTTAAACTATATAACATTCCACAACTTTCTTGTCCCTCATTGAGTGCATAAAAACTTATTAATAATAAGTTTTGAACCATTTACTTCTGGTTTACTTAGCTAATTTTTCTGCACAACCACGTTAACTTGTATAGGTTTCCAATACAAGCAGTTAATTTTTTATAGAAGTACAGCAAATAACTCCCTATATAACCAGCAAAGTGGCATATAGGGGTGAAATGAGACAATACAGGTGTCAGCTTATGGACAAGTGGCAGGTTAATATTTGTAATGGTCACATTACAGGCTCAGCTTATATACAAGTGGCAGATTAATAATCAATATAGGTGTCAGCTTATATTGACAGATGTCTAATCTTTTAGTACAGGTGTTAGCTTTTAATTTGCAGTTATATAACCAGCATTGCAAGACCCTTTGGAGTTCTGAACTGGTTATCGTTGCAAACCTTAATTATACAATTGGCAGTTTAATTTGTTCGGGATCCAGGATTTTTCTAAGCTTGCTCCACCATACATTAATAATCAATATTTACTGGTAGTCTATAATGCTCTGCCATTCTTGCATTGAGTTGTCCAGCTTCATACCCCCCCTCGTAAGGCATAGAAATAACACATTTCAATTGAGTAAAACGCTCATTCATTGGACAAATTATGAGAAGATATTGTCAAGCTAATTGGAATGTTTGATATTTGATGACATTCGTAGATATTCTTTACAGATTTGCCAATAAGTGATATAGACTATGCAACTTGTTTTGTAAGGCAGCCGACTAGCTTAGATCCATGTACTTGCTAATTTGTAGGCTTCATGTAAGACAAAGATATCAAAACCAATTATGCTGCCCAGTTGGATAATTATGCTATTCTCAACTATGGTCTAACCTATTTGAGCCATATATTACTTTTTCCAATTTAATTGGTCCACACTTTCATTTATCCAATTTACTTGTATTGAGGTTATTGGATTGATAAGAAATACCTAATGGCAGTGCATTACACCATACTTTTTGGTTGATTGGTATGGATGTTCGTTGGACTTCATGTATACCTCATATGCTGTATGTTATATAAGACCACCTCACATGCCAGGGAGCTGGAAATGAAGCAACCTGATTGTGTATAAATGGCCTATTGGTTTTAGATCAATTTCTTGATACCTGTCATTCCATCTTCAACTGATTAGAATCACATCAAACAACTAACAAGTTTGCAGCACATCAAATGTAACAGATTATAAATATGCGGCTGCAGATCACAGCTTTGGCCCCTGCCAACATGACACAACACAACTCAATAATCAGATCTGTGTCTTGACAATTACTAAGCAAGTGTGAAGGAGTATTTAATCTACATTAATTCTATACAAAATCTATGGGAATAATCAACATTCCAATAATTTCTATCAAGTATAGTGTTTGATAAAAAACTAGGCCTCAAGCATGTTTTTTCCCACCCTTCAGTATCATATAACATTGACTGTAAGTTTTGGAAAAAATTACTCTAATATTGATAGCTTATACTTCATGGAACTTACACACAAAAACATGACAATTTTGAATTGTTGAAATACCACTCCTTAAAAAAATACAGTAGTTTATCACCTTAATCTTATTACAACATCTGCCTCAGCTACACCAAAGGAAGGTGCATCAGCTCCCTGCATTCCATGGTGTTATGTGAAATCTGGCCGGATTTCACATAACATTCATTGTTTCTGGATATCATAGAGTGTAAGTTAGTGGAATAATCAATCAATAGCAACACAGTTTAGATAAAATACTGCATTGTCGTATTGGCAAGCATGGCCCAAACGACATGTTAGAAATTACGTTGACCGTAAACTGTGTTCATTACTTGTCATTTCCAGCTAGATAATCTAACATTATAAAGGACAGAGTTAACATTGACTGTTATTGGTAGCAATGACACATTAGTATATTCCTAACTTAGGTAAATTATCAAACCATGCATTGTGAGAAATTGAAATAATGACACTATAAGTAAGGGCATACCATCTTCTGAATCTGAGCTTGCATCATTGGCAAATGCAATACTGTCATCATCGCTTCTGTCGCTATTAGCATCGGCTTCGTCGATTCCCTGATCATCATCAACGCCATCATCCTCGAGGAATGCATTGTGGTCAACTAAATCAGATGGTTGATGTTCTAATATGGTCGAAGGGTCTATCAGTATTGGTTCTTCATCTAGCCTGTTCAATGGAGTCATCAAGTCTGGATCACTAGATTGGGCATGCGGCACGTTTGTCGGAATGTTTTCATCTTCCTCGAAAGCATCATCGTGAACTAACTCTGCAGGATCATCCGCATCCTGGACCGACGAAACTAAAGGAATGTTGTATACATTCCTATTCGTTATCTTATGGACCACATACCAACTACCCACCACACTCATATCTTTTAAGTAAAACACCTGCTGGGCTTGGCATGCAAGAGCAAAAGGTTCATCTTTATACCATGTTCGAGAAGTGTTCAGGCTCGTTAGATGGTCGCCAACGCGAATCCCTTTTCGCTTATCACCAACATCCCACCAATCACATTGAAACAAATAGACCTTACGCCAACCCATATATCTTAATTCTATAATATCTTTCAAAACCCCGTAGAAGTCAACGGGATTTGACTGATGTTCACCACGAACAACCAAACCGCTATTTTGAGTTCGTCGGTGCCTCTCTCGATCCTTCGTCTGAAATCTAATTCCATTCATAATGCAACCGGCGTACGACGCAACCCACTTGTCGGGACCACATGCAAGTGCATATATTTCATCTCGTACACTGGCTGGGTTCATCGCACGCTTCTCTCGAATCTATATTCCAATCAAAAGACAAAACCAACGTAATAATAAAATAGCTAGAAGATTTAGTAGTTATTTTGGTTAGTTAAAAATGAGGCATATTAGTTTTTTTAGCTGGTTTGGAAAAATGCTATTTTATGCATTTTGTTATAGCAGTAAAACATGTCGAGTTGAAATGGAATGATAAACCGTCAACCCCCAAGGTATCGAGACGGTTTAATATTAAAGAGAAATACGTACGTGTTTCTTGAACCAAGCTGGGAATTGAGCTTGGTGCCTGCGCGCAGAGTTGGTTGTGCTTTCCCTTGTAATCATGTTGTAATGGTCACTGCAAAACAGAGTGGTATAAGTTCACGGTGTAACTATGTAACCGTTAAACAATCTTTGCTTTACACAAAAATGTGGACCACTTACTCGAGGTAATGCTCGATCTCGCCACAATTATTGAGAACATACCAGTGGGCTCTTGAAAACCATTTCTCGGCTAGCATGTGAATGTTGGCCGCCCCGAGCGGACGAACCTTTTGTGAGAATACAGAAAAAAATTCATCATTAAGCTGATCTGGAATGTCCGCGTTTCTTTCAACCCGTTTATATCTGGTCTCAATGTCGTTGAGATACATTGAGCAAAATGTTAAACACTCAACATGAACATATGCTTCTGCAATTGAACCCTCAGGGCGGGCTTTGTTTCGGACATAGCGCTTGAACTTCCCCAGGTACCTCTCAAACGGATACATCCACCTGTATTGCACTGGTCCAGCAAGTAATGCCTCGTCTGGTAAATGAATTGCGAGGTGGACCATAATATCAAAAAATGCAGGTGGGAAGATCATCTCAAGTTTACATAGGATGATAGAAATATCTGCCTGAAGGCGATGCAATGATTCATACGTCAATGTTCGAGCACACAATTCCTTGAAAAATGTACTTAGCTCGGTCAAAGCTAGCCGGATGTCAGGACGCAAATAACTGCCAATTACAACCGGAAGCAACCGTTGGAGAAAAATGTGGCAGTCATGACTTTTCATTCCTGTAATTTTGCCTTCCCGAATATTCACACACCGAGCAATATTAGAGGCGAAGCCATCTGGAAAACTAACTTGTGACACCCACTCACAAAAGGAAATTCTCTCATTATGGTTTAGTGTGTAACATGCCAGACTCATCCGGCAACGATCACCCTCCGGACGTAAGTGTAATTCCTTCCTCAGTCCGAGACGTTCCAAATCCCTTCGTGCATTTGCAGTGTCCTTACTCTTTCCATCAATACTCAGCAAGGTGCCCAAGACGCTATCACAGATGTTTTTCTCGATATGCATTACGTCTAGGTTATGCCTCAATCCCACGTCTTGCCAGTATGGGAGATCGAAGAAGATGCTTTTCTTTGTCCAGTTTTGTTCGTGTGGTGCCCGTTTCCTCTTCCGTTCACTTTTTCCAAATTGCACGTTGGAGACCATGCGTAATGATTCAAGTATTTCTTGGGCCGTAAGTCTTGGTGGGTGAGGCCTCACCTCGAGCGCACCGTTGAAAGCACGTTTATTCTTTCTCCAACGGTGGTCCGGGGCCAACCAGCGACGGTGGCCCATATAACAATGTTTACGCCCATAGGCCAACCACATTGAGTCTGTATCTACATTGCACACAGGACATGCCAATTTCCCCTTCGTGCTCCACCCCGAAAGATTGGCGTATGCAGGAAAGTCATTTATAGTCCAGAGTAGAGATGCATGTAATTGGAAAACATCGGAACTGAATGCATCATATGTCTCAATACCAACCTCCCATAATGATTTCAATTCATCAACTAAAGGACGAAGGAAGATATCGATATCATTACCTGGTGATTTAGGACCAGGTATCAAACATGTCAAGAGAAAGTATGGATCTTTCATACAAGACCAAGGTGGCAAGTTGTAAGGCAGAAGTATGACTGGCCATATACTATAAGGCTTGCTCATGTTATTGAATGGGTTGAAACCGTCACTCGCAAGTCCAAGACGAACATTACGAGCATCTTTCGCAAACCAATCATGTTTCCTATCAAAATCTTTCCAAACTTTGGAATCAGCTGGATGCCTCATACAACTCGAGTCATCAATACGCTGCTCTTTATGCCATCGCATCGCTTGTGCTGTCTTCTTTGACATATAAAGGCGTTGCAACCTAGGCATCAATGGAAAATAACGCATCACTTTCTGAGGTACCCGGTGTTTACTTGTCAGTGAGACCCATCTAGATGACTTGCATTTAGGGCACTGATCTTTGTCTTCGTATTCTTTCCAGAACAAGATACAGTCATTTGGACATACATGAATTTTGGTGTAACTAAATCCCAACCCACGTTTTAGCTGACGTGCATCGTTATAGTCTTCAGGCAAAAGAGCAGTCGGGAAGGCAGATTTCAATAGCTTTAGCACCATGTTAAAAGACTTCACGTTCCAACCACCAATACTCTTGATGTGAAGCAACTTCACCATAAATGATAGCTTTGAGTAGTTTGCACACGATGGGTAGAGTGGACGTCGAGCATCCTCTACATACTGTTCAAATGTATGGTGTCTTGAAGTCCCAACATTGGGTTCTGGTGCATCATCGTCACCACCACCAGCATTTAAACCGTGAGCACTATTAACGAAGGATCCCACCCGGATGTCATCTAACATCTCATCAACATCATCAACGTACTCACCAAAATCATCTCCATCGTCCTCATCATCTGACCGATTGGCATGAAAAGGATCATCTTCTCCATGAAATATCCATTGAGTATAACTTATATCAATCCCTCGCAAGAACAAATGATCCCTCACAACATCAAATGGTTGGAAAAAATTATTACGACATATCCGGCAAGGACATCGAATGGCATCACTGGCAGGAGCATTGGATTGAGCCATGGATAAGAAATGATTAACTCCTTCGGCATATTCATGGGACCGCAATCTATCTCCAATATGCATCCAAGATTTATCCATTTAACTGTTGTATACCAAAAAAAGGCCTACATGCAAAATTTTCTTCAACAAACAGATTATCAAGTTGAATCATCACGACCGGCTCCCATTAGGTCCCTGACAAATGATAATAAATTTGTGAAGTCACTTTCAGCCATTTAGTTTGAGATTTCCAATAAAAGTTGGAGAGGAGAGGGAAGGTGCTTATTAAGCTATCACAGAGATGTGAGGGACAGAAGAATATAGCCCTTTGCACCTTATGCACCCAATAATGGACAATTTGTAATGCAACATTGAGGGGGTTAATTTCCATGCTAAATGATAGAATGGTTGTCCATATCAGAATTCTATGGGAAGGTATAAGGTGCAAACTTATCAGGAGCAGGGGGACTTTAAGAATAACATAAAACATATGAGTGGGCAACATGATTCTGATATATAGCGACACACGGGAAGTTTGCGGGCTATATTTTTCCCCCGTACACTCTAATGCAGCACACTAGAGTGAAATATTCAGATCTGCTTTAGGGATGAGTGCTAGTTTTTATTGAATAATGGCATGTGAAAATATTTGTAGTTAGTGTGAAGTTAGACTAATATTATATCTGGAAATATTAAAGGCCAAAGGGTTAAAGGTAGGAAAAATTCAAGTGGGATTGGCCCAACGGTATCAAGAGCAATTCCAGTTGAATGGAATGGAAACTTTCAGAAATATATATATATATATAGTTATAAATATATATGGGTACATAACTACATAAATAGCGTACAGAGGGTAGGTGTGAGCTTATAGGCTGCCAATAGAAGCTGCCCATATTATCACGAATTGACAGGGGTAAAATCAGAAATCACAGATGATACAGAGGGGAATCATAACAAACAATGCATTTTATAATCGTCACTACAAGACTCGTGTAACCCATTTATGGTCTAATCCATTATGGTAGGAGTAGCTCATAACATGTGGTTTACAGCCGAACCTTTGTAGGGAGATATGTGGAAAAGATTCATGGAAAACATAGTATCATAAGTACTGCTGTGTCAGTTATCACAGCGTAACATACAACGGCTTGGAAAAATCACAGAAAACCACAAATCCAGTCCATTTAAACGTTTGAAATGTTTCGGGAAGGGGCATACACCCACTGGGTGCCTATATAAAATTGCAGCAGCTATACCAACATGAAAATTACCCATCAGCCCAAGATTCCAAGCTCTATTAGTACAATAGAAGTAGTTAAAAAGGCAGTTTAACGATGCTAGATTGATGAGTTCTGAAAAAGCAGTGGTTCTACACAACACTACACCTAGAGGGGGGGTGAATAGGTGTAATCTAATTTTTATGGCCTTTTGAAAATTAATCAAACAAGCAGATAATAAATGAAACAAATAACACAAATAATCAACACATGATTTTGTTCACGGAGTGGAAACTCATTTGAAGAACCTCTTCAAAATCTAAAACCACTCCGGGTGTAAGACACCACCTCAAATCCACTATAGAAACTTTAGTTTGTTACAACCAATTTAGAACACTCACAAAATCTTTGTAGTAGCTAAACTTGGCTTGCAACACCACGAGTGACCCACTCGATCTCTACACGCATGTAGTGTCGAAACTCCGACCTTCCTATAGCTTCCCACGAGAACCTCTCGATCTCTGCATCAACGGCAGCTCCGGACTCTTCCGGCCAACAGCAATGTCCACTTCAATGGACTCAAATAAGAGTTGATTTTGAATGTGTTATGATGGAGTAATATTTTTCCAAGAGAGAATCAACCAAATGGGGGAGAGGTTGCTCTAAGAAGTTCTTGGAGGCCCTTAGGGTTTTTGCTCTGATTCTCCACACGTAGAACAGAAGCTAACATGTTCTATTTATAGTTCCCATCAAATGAGGCGTTCAAAACCCTACATTGTAAGTGATCTGGAACATTGGCTCGAGCGAAGGTCGAGCGCCGAAATCTGCCTGAGTTCGCTCGAGCGCCATGTCGAGCGAGTATCGAGCGGTCGACTCTGCCTGAGTTCGCTCGAGCTCAGTGTCGAGCGAGGGTCGAGCGACACACTCTGCCTGGGTTCGCTTGAGCTCAGTGTCGAGCGAGGGTCGAGCGGTTGAATCTGCCTGAGTTCGCTCGAGCCGTATGTCGAGCGAGGGTCGAGCGGTTGAATCTGCCTGAGTTCGCTCGAGCCGTATGTCGAGCGAGGGTCGAGCGGTTGAATCTGCCTGAGTTCGCTCGAGCGCTCTGTCGAGCGAGGGTCGAGCGAAGTCGCTTCTTTTGACCAATAATGAGCACACTTCAACCCCACTTCAATCCTTCCGCAACAACACTTGTTACAACACTATTTTACACAGGTTTTCACAAGAATATGCCAACACGCTCATTTTTCCCTCAACAAGTTCGATTACAAATAGACTCTAAGTGCAATCCTGAATCTACTACCATGCAAACCCATGTTGATAACCCATTCATAGGTCCCAAAATATTCATACAATGACCAAACTATCTACCGATTTGGTTCATCACAAGACCCCTTTTTGGGATATATAGTAGTAGGAACTTTAAGTATTACATATCAAGCAGAATCTGTTCCATCCTATGTAAAGTACGAACAGATGACAACTTACACACAGTCTGTCATGAATACATGATGAGGTCAATTTGGAGGATTGCCTCAGCCAGCCGTGGAAGCCTGGAAAAAAATACAAAGGGACAAGGCAATAATTTAATGTGGCTCAAATCCCAGACAGAACATGGCAAAAGCCAAGTAAATTTTACATAATAAATATTCATCTTCTACATCCATGGATCCAGAAGCTGTATGGAAAACCAGAGTTGATAGGCAAACTATTGTATACTGGAAGCAAAACATTCGTACCAGTCTTCATTATGTTTTTTATGGGAGAGATGATAAAACTAGTCTAAAGTGAACAAACAATTAGATTAGACTCAAGCTGTCAATGCGCATATTTCCGATACACCACAGGTGAAGTGAAAGTCTATCCTCCCAAATTGGTAGATGATGATAAACAGATCAATTAGAAAGAGGATTTACAAAAAATCTATATAGAACATGGACTTCTAGATAGAATTGTGAACATTTGACTACCTATCTTAAAGTCTAAATAATAATAAAATGAACACAACTTCTTAGCTATATTATTGCAACACTTTAACTAATCTGTTACAAATAGACTGCTCTCCTTTAGTTAATAAATTAGTTATGACAAATTAGTAGGTACCTGCTGAGAACTGAAGGGCTATACCAAAAATGATTAACATTGTTGCTCAACGAATATAAACAACATTTTCTTTAACTCATTATTTCAGTGGGTAGGTAGCCACATTATGCAAGATGGGAAGTCTAATAAATGAACCAAAAAAAAAAAAAAAAACAGCAAACAGAAACAGAAATGAAAAGAGTAGGTAAAGGATATTAAATAGCATACACTTAAAGTAGCAAAAATAATCTAAACTGTAGTGTCTCTCTTCCTCTGCATATGGGTTACTTTAAGAATAGGTTAGGCTCCCCAAATGCATTAGCGTAATATATAAAACTATATCATGATGGAAGCCATTTTTTTGCAAATTAATGAAAACAATCAAGACTCAACAGCAACAAGTGAAAGTTGCATTAACATTAGACTGATTCAAACCGGAAACTCATGAGTCTAAATCATTGAAAATTGAAAAAGAATTCGTTATAACTGACAAGGACAGTTCAATATATATATCCTGAACATACGTTTTGTTTGGAGAACGGTTAGCCAAAAAACCAAGCAAAATTTACCTATTCATCCACTTTTACTCTCCCAAACAAGAACTGTGATTTAGGATGCCAAAAATGGAAAAACCCACAGAAAATACTGAGTAAAACATAAAGATAAGTACAGATCTCAGTCAAGGCATCAAAAAGAATAGAATATACAGAGGGTTTTCCAGTTTTACAGCTTTCCACCAAGTAAATTGCAGGAATCAATATTCTGAACCCAATAGAAAAAATAGAAGAAATTAAAAGAGTTGGCATGCCGGTAAAGAAGGAGAGGAAAACAGAGCCATACAATATCCATCCAACATAATAGCTGTGAAATGTATCAACCTAACCATTTCAATCAATAATCAAAGATAAATGACAACAACAAACAAATTGACCGAGAAAAAAAAAGAGTAATAAAACCGTATTTGCTTCTGCCATGGTCCTGATGACTAAAGGTAATCTTTCAATTTCTCAAGTATATAAAATGCCCCAATGTTCAAGTATAGAATAACAGGAACGGCGAAATCCAAAAAACTGATAAATTGAAAACCTGACCGTAGCTTCGCAGTTTAGTTTCTCTTCGATTGCTCACAGTAAAGGGAGCCGACCATAGTGTTTTGGTAGGGCTCAGTGAAAAGAAGGGGATGCCCAAGCAGAGACAGCTAGGGCCCAGAAAATCGACCAACTAAATTGCGAATCGAAGCATGCAAAATCAGAAGATCATCGTCGATTGTATGTGGGCTGTCGAGGATGATTCACTGGTTGCTTGTTCCATCTGCATCACTGATGGATTACGGCAGCACTTGGGATTTACAATCTTTGAAAAACATTTCTGGGAAGAATTTTCGGAGGTAGGGCTGTGGGTTTCAGGGTTAATATGGTATGGATGGTAGGGGCGGGGTCGACTGACGCGAAGAGAAGAGAGGGAAAAGATCCCCCGCGCGCTAAGTAGGCTATTTATAGAATCACAATATAATGACGACTTTTGCTTGTCACAATAGAATTCAGTGATTAATGCAAGACAAAACACTTCAGTGACGACTGTATGTCGTTAGGACAACCAGAAAACGTGCAGATTATGACCTATTGTGACAAAATCAAATTCGGGGACTATTTTTTGCCGAAACAACACATTTTTACTGACAATTTCTATGGATATTTTTGGAGACAAGAATTTTGTGAGAAATCATATGTATAAGCGGCCACTTTTCATCTGTGGGAAAAAAAATGGTGGCAAAAACCATATTTTGTTGTAGTGTAAGGATTGGAATCAACGGGGTTTTGGTAAAACTAATAATATTATCAAAGATTTAGAGCAACGTATTGATAACTTGGAAATCCATCATCAAGATGATTTTAATGATGAGGATGAAAATGACCTCTTGGTGACTAAGTTAGAATTATTAACCTAGATAGGTAGAGAGGACATTTGTCTTGCTCATATGGCCAAGAAAAGTTGGCTCAAAGAGGAGGACTAGAATTCTAAATTTTTATTATGCTTATTTGAATGCTAAGAGTCATAAAAGGATTAAGGAGATGTGTTTAATTGATGGTACTATATTAAATACTCCTTATGATATTCATCAAGCTGTTGTTCCGTACTTCCAAAATTCCTAGGTCACACTCATCATAGTGTTTTGCCTAATTTAAATGAGTTGATTGACCCGGTTATCATTAACAAGGAGAATATGGCTCTTTGTCGCGCCCCTTCTATTGACGAGGTGAAGGAGGTGAAGGATGTTCTCTTTAGTATTCCCATTGATAATAGCCCTAGTCCGAATGGTTTTGGTTCGGATTTCTTTAGAGTCTGTTGGGATCTTGTTAAAGAGGATATTTTGGATGCTACTGTTGATTTTTTTCATAATAAATTTTTTCCTAAATTCTATATTGCCTCATATATTGTTATTATTTTTAAGGTGGATAAGCCTTCTGGTTTTGATAAGTTTAAGCCTATTAGCCTCTGTTATGTAATTTATAAGGTTTGTGTTTAAATTATTGTGGGTCGTCTAACCAATATGTTGTCTAAGATGATTTCACAAGAGCAAGGGGCCTTTATTCCAGATCGCGGCATTTTTTAGAATATTAGTCTGACTTAGGAGATGGTCCATTCTATTCACCAAAAGCTCTTCCAGGTGTAATGTGATGGTTAAGCTTGACATGTTCAAAGCTTATGATAAAGTGGATTGGAAATTTTTACTCAATGTCTTGGCCAACTTTGGGTTTTCCTCTCAAGTTATTGATATGATTGAAGCTTGTATTTCCCCTCCTTGGTACTCCATCATGATGAATGAGACTTTTTGGGATTTTTTTAAAGGAAAGCGTGGTTTGAGGCAAGGTGACCATCTTTCTCCTTATTTGTTTATTATCATGCAAGTGGTGCTCTCTCGTCTCCTCAAGCAATATTTTTTCGAAGGAAAAATTGGTTCTTTTTCTCAAGCTAAAGGTACCCCTTTTATCTCCCGCCTTATGTATGTGGATAATATTGTTATTTTTGCCAATGGTAGAAAAAAATCTATGAGAAGTTTGATGAAGGTCTTGACGCTTTATGAAGACTAGACGGGTCAAGTTCTTAATAAGGATAAAAATGCTATTTATTTTTCAAAGAAAATCCCTATTTCTAGGAAGCTTTCCATTCTTCATATTACTGGCTTTTCTAAAGGCTCTTTCCCCTTTAATTACTTGGGTGTTCCTATTGTGGTGGGGAGAATTACGGCAAGTCATTTTGGGAAGCTTCTTGGTAAAGTCCAAAAAAAAGATTACAGGTTAGAAGATGAAAATGCTCTCTAGAGGTGGTTGAAGAGATTCTTTTGCGTCATGTATTATCTAGTATGACCACTCATCTGCTTGTCGTGCTACATGTCCCTAAGGTTGTCCTCGTGGCGTTGAATAAGATTCTGAGTTCTTTCTTTTGGGGTGCTTCTAATGGTAAGGCTAAAAGGAAATGGATTTCTTGGAATCATATTTGTAAACTTATAGAGGCAGGCAGTTGAGTATTAGGGATTTTGAGAATATTCAGAAAACTCTTCATATGAAGCTTGCTTGGCGTCTCATGCAGGGTCAATCTCTTTGGGTGGATTTTTTAAAGGTGAGTATGTTAAAAATAGTCACTTATCTCTTCTAGAGCCTAATAAGGATACTTGGTTCTGAAAATTGATTGTTCATTGTATCCCAGAAGTTTTAAATAGGTCTAAGTGAAATGTGAGAGGGGGCAATATTTCTTTTTGGTATAATAACTGGGAGGAGGATGGTCCCCTTAGTAGTCAATTTCCCGTGATTGAGCAACCTCATTTGAAGGTTAAATATTTCTGTATTGATAATGGGTGGGATATTCATCGCTTGGAACGTCTAGTGGGTCATCAAAAAGCTTCTGATTTGTGTCATTTCTTGGCTGGGCGAAAGGAGGGGCAAGATGTTTTAATTTGGTTAAAGGACACTGATGGGTTTTTTTCAACCAAAAGTGCTTCGGATTGTGTTAGAGTCAAGGTGTCTCCATTACCTTGGGTTCATTGGATTTGGCATTCTCATTTGCCTAAGAAAATGTCTATTATGATGTAGAAGACATTTAATAACTCTTTTAGTGCATGTGATAGGATCAAAACCACTATCATTCGTGATGATAGTGGTAGGTTACTCGCTCTGCTTATTCTGTTTTCTTGGACTAGGGTTTTAAATTTTTAATAATTCTGCTAAGCTTAGAAGTTTGTTGGAAGGTGTTCGTAGGTGCTATCACTTGGGTTTTTTCCGTGTTGAAATTGAGACTAGTTCTCAGCTTTTGGTTACTCGGATTACCAAAGGTGGTCGTAATATCTGGTATTTAGAGGATTATTGGGATGAGTTACATGATTATCTCAACTGTATGAACTATAGAGTGAATCACATTTTCCGTGAAGGTAATGCTATGGTGGATTACCTAGAAGAGAGGAGCTGATGGTTTAAGTTCAAATCGGTCTGGTGATCTTTCTAGTAGATTAAGAGGTCTTCTTCACATGGACAGATTTGGCATTCCTTATTTACGGACCTCCTAATGGTTTCTCTGGTAAGTTATCTTTATTTTATTGGTCTTTATTATTCTGATTTGCTTACGTCTTTTTTGCAGGGTTCGTTTTTTCTAGTCTAGGTTTGATATTGTTTTATCTTGTACTGGTTTGTTATTGTACTTTGCTTATGGTTGGCTTGGTTTTTTTTTTTTCGATACCTGGGTTTGGGTTTTATTGACTATCTATATCCCTGAGGTATCTTGTTGTAACCATGATTTTTCTCTACCACAAACGAGGGAAATTAATAAAATTGAAGTACTATCTTCTTCTTAAAACGTATATATATATGAGACTTCATCTAGTGCCAAGTGCCAAGATTATGATAAACAATAGGTGGAATCGTGAATATGCAATTATCACTTTAAAAAAAAATTGAATAAATACAAAATTCATATAAAAAGAAATTAAATTTTTAATAATAGACCTCACTTTTTTTTAAAACGATCATACGGCATTTACACCCTCCACGAATATATGTAGCATTACTCTATGTTTAGTGTTCACGATCGACTTATTTATTTTTCGAATGAGTTTTAAGTTTATTCATGAACTGTTATTGAATGAAAAAAATAAATACTTTCATTATTAAAACCTTTTCCATTTTCATAAATTATTATTGATAAATAATTACTTGATTATGTTAAGATTATATAATTTAAATTAGTTAGATCCATAAGGTATTTCAATCCAATAACGAGTCTCATATCCAAAAATGAATGTTCCGTCTAGCAATTGGAACTCGTGGAGAGATCAAGCTACGTGCCAGAGACAGATTACAACCCTTTGGAACCGATTTTGACAATATCCGTATGGTTTATATATACATATATTAAGTTAGAAGTACTATTATTAGAAAGCTATATGAATTTATGCACAAAAAAATAAAAAGGAAATTTTATATGAATTTGATACAGATAAATGAAACTAGTCTCAAAATCGATTACAGAGCTCAAGTTCTGGCAAACATATTTCATAATGTTATTATAGAGTTGTAAAAAAAATATAATAACCAACAAACAAAAACACAGCTACATTGTGTTGGAAATCAAAAATGAGCATTTTATGTGCAAATTAAACACAACAGTTGCATATTTTTCAAGGCAAACTGGATTTTCAGAAATCATTACAGCTGAAATGTAGAACAATATGTTATCACTATGAAGTTTCCACAAAGGATGTTCATGGTGTCGTCCATTAGGAATCATTTACCTAGTAGAACCAGATAATATTCCTGCAACCAGACTTCAGTAATAAATCTATCGCACTGTATATTTTGCTCAACTCATATTCCTCCTGGCCAACCTTTCTAAATTTTATGCAGTAATGCGGCAAGAACTGATCGTACAAGTAAATCAAATACAACCGCAGATTTTCTCACTCACTCCTCATCGTACTGTAAGCATTGGATAAGGCATCATTCCCACTCAATTGTTGATGGAGGCTTTGATGTAATATCTTGAACAACTCGATTTACGCCGCGAACACTGTTGCAGATCTTCCGTACAACATCATCAAGGAACTTGTGGTCAAAATAGTACCTGATATTTCACAATTCAAAAGGGGAGAAAATGCACGACATATGAGAGTTTTTTGATAGGTAAGACATGAGAGCATCTAAAATTGCATTGATGATAATTGAGAGTAATCCTACATTAGTTTTTGAAAGATTGCAGCACGAGAGCGCATACTTGATTCAACAGTGGAGAAGCTTCACTTAGATACAAGTTAACAAAAATATACTAAAGAAAAAACACTAAATAATTGTCCATTGCCATGCTTCTTGGTGGTATACATATTCATAAAAATGGAGAACAGAAGGATAACATTTTTGCAAAAAGAAAAGGATATGCTAAATAAGAGGAGGTGACAAACTAACGTCCTCTTCATCACTCATAAACATTCTTCATCACTCATAAACATCTCCCACCATCTCGTTCTCACTCCTTAAGGCTTGTGTTTGGGTGCTTGCTAGCAGGTTTTCACATCTTTTTTGGTCTTCCCACATTGACTAAGTATGAGATTAGTTGGTGATTTATAAGCCCCTAGGCACCTTTCCCTTGCAAGCCGGTTTGCAAGGGTGAGTTCTACTTAGTAGATTCATAACAAATGGTATCAGAGCCACCCCATGTATGAGCCATGTTGCGATGGTTACAGCGGCAAGGGAGGTGATGCCGGCATGGCAGTGTTCGTCCGGGGCTAGGAAAGACCTAGTGCACAGCCAGCCCGTGTGAGCGCCGGAGCTACTGTAGACATCGGCTGCAAAGCATGGTGGTTGTTATGATCCCAAATCGACTAAGTATGGGATTAGTTGGTGGTTTATAAGCCCCTAGGCACCCTTCCCTTGCAAGCCGGTTTTCAAGAGTGAGTTATATCTAGTGGATTCATAACAAATCACCTTATCCTTGGTAAGCTTCAGCTAAAAAAACTCACAAGCTGCGTGGCATGAGGGGAAAACATATGAATGCTAGACCTCATTCAGTTCGTGTGCAAGCCCAACAAGAATGTGTCTAGGATATACGGCTTACACACACGTCTAACTGCATAAACAGTCAAAGCTGCTCAATCTTGAGCTGTCTCAAACCCAAGCTCAAGTTTTTTGAATTCTGAAAGCATTCCCAGTCTATGGTTCAAAAGAGTCACCAGAAGCTGGGGAGAAGTTATGAAGGAAATTCCGTATAAGACATATCCAGGCAAAAAAATAATGATAAAAAAAACTGTTATTGACAGAAATGGGGACACTTGTGTGCTATAAGCTCTTCCATAATAATATAATATACCTCTCGTGTACTTTCCATATACATGCACAACCAACTGGTAGCAGGTTTGAGTAATATAATATTTATTTCACCAATGGTACATGACCATACTTTCCAGAACTCTCATGCCCAAATTATCCAGAATAGGTCACTATAAGGTAAATAAAGTCATATGGCAGCAATGTATATAAAGAACAACTTGAAGAAAGTCTCACCAATCTGCAGTCATTCCATCTTGACTTGTAACAGCTCTCAGAGCAACAACATGAGAATGTGTTCTTTGATCACCTTGAACTCCAACCGACCTTACTGGTAAAAACACAGCAAAAGCTTGCCATATTGAATCATAAAGCCCAGCATCCTTGATCGACTGAATGAAAATCTCATCCACCTGAAAGAACATTCATAAGGGAGAAACATTAAAAGGTGAAACATGAAAACCAATTAGTCCATCCAGGGATAAACACCACATGCCTGCCGGAGGATATCTAAGGCGTTGCCTTCAGTTACATCACCTAATACTCGTACTGCAAGGCCAGGCCCGGGGAATGGATGGCGCTTCAGAAATTGCTCTGGAACATTCAAAATTTTTCCTAGTTGACGGACCTGATATATGACAAAGCAACAACCAAAATAACATCACTGCATGATACAAATCATACAGATAAGTAAATATAAGAAGGTTGAAATGGACACCTCATCCTTAAATAGAAGTTTGAGTGGTTCAATGAGTTTCAGTTTCATGTCCTTAGGAAGCCCTCCAACATTATGATGGCTCTTGATTGTATGGGAGTGGGTTCTTCCAGATCCAGGGGGTGGGCAAGATTCAATCACATCCGGATAGAGAGTCCCCTGGACCAAGTATGCTGGTCTCTTTCCTAGTTTTTCCTCCAACTCTTGGGCAAAGGCATCAAATATGGAAATAAATTCCTTCCCAATAATTTTTCTTTTAATTTCAGGATCTACCACACCTTTTAACTTGCTAAGAAACTGATCCGTTGCATCAACACAAGTAACAGGTAAATGAAGATCCCTTTCAAAGGTTTCCATCACGCGTTCTCTCTCCTTGTACCTATAGGAAACAGAAACCATTGAAAATAACCCTGAGGAAGACACCAAGAGAATATTAAGGAAGCTTATAACATAAATAAATGTTACCCAAACATTATTCCGCCCTTCATTATTATATAAATGGTCAGCAAAACAAGTATGGAACTGAGTATTGTTTCCACAGAAGAAGCTGCTAGCACTCTCACCTCAATAAACCATTGTCAACAAAAACACAATGAAGCCTATCTCCTATTGCCTTATGCACAAGAGTAGCAGCAACTGTGGAATCCACACCACCTGATAAGGCACAGATCACTTGATCTTCTATCCCCACCGTGATTTTGATCACTTTTATTTCTTCATCCAATAAATTTTCCATCTTCCATCCAGCAGTGACTCCACAAACCTCAAACAGAAAGTACCGTAGTGTTTCCATTCCTTCAGGCGAATGTGTCACCTACACAGAAATATGCGCAACGATGCTCGTCAGAAACAACTTTGATTTACGAGGGGAATGAGACAAACTCAACTTTCAATACATGCATTAACCGTGTTCCTCGTCTTTTTTTTTTCCATCACGTTTTACTTGACTGATGAGAGGCGGAAAAGATGGGGAAAAAATCTCACTGCTCACACTCATCTAGCTCCACATTAAACCATTTGCAAACCCAATAAACCTAACATCTATTTCCACTTAAGGTACTAAAACGTACATCTGATCTGAAACCCATAAGTGTTTTTATTTTATCTTATCTCATACTTATAATTTTTTAAATTTTTCACGCAATATAATAAATAATTCTAACTTTTTCAAAATATAAAATAATATTCTAACTATATTTTATTCAATTTTCATCTAAAACAATCTCATCTTTCATCGCTATCCAACCGAACATGAACTACGTATAAAACAAAACACGCCAAAAGCAATTTCCAAAATAACTACTTTTTAGGCCAAAATATAACCAGAACCCACGCCCAAAACGGCAAAACCCAATTTCACTTCGATTACAAACGTGTTAAAGCAAAATACAATTACCTCCGGATGATACTGGAGACCGTAAAACCTCTTAGCCCGGTTTTCGATGGCGGCCACCGCACCCTGCTGGCTACGTGCCACAACCTCGAACCCATCGGGTAGGGTAGCAACCTCATCGCCGTGGCTCATCCACACGGCCTGCCTATCCCCTACCATTTTCGACCCGAAGAGCCCCTGGGCGGCATTCCTCTCCACGTGGATCTCCATCCTTCCGTATTCCTGCTTCTCGCCGACCCTGACCTCGCCGCCGAGCTTCTGGACGATTAGCTGGAGGCCGTAGCAGATACCCAAAACGACGACACCGTTGGACTGGGCCCACTCAGGGAACCCGGGCGGGAAGGAAGGAGAGTCTGGTGTGTGGACGGAGTGAGGCCCGCCAGAGAGTATGACAACCCGCGGGTTGAGTTCTGTGATGGCGGAGAGCGGAGAGGTCCCGGAGATGCAGAGGGAGAAGACGGAGAGGGAGCGAATTCGGCGGGTGATGAGGTGGGTGTACTGCGACCCGAAGTCCAGAATCAGGACCAGGTCCGATTTCACGGCCTTGGGGTCTACGGCCATGTTTCCTTGGTTTCAGAGTTGGCTGTGGTGGCTATGGCTGCTAGGGTTTAACACAAAACACAAACAAGCAAAGGTGGAGTTTTTAAGGATTTTCCTAGTGGTAGGGTTTTGGGCGAGACTGGCGGGAAGCGAGCCTGAAACAATAAAAATAACAATAAAAATAACAATGTAGTCCTTTAAATATCATTTTTTTAAATATTGATTATTTTTTTTTAAAGAATATTGATGAATTTATATATTTTATATATAATAATATATATTTACATAATATCAATATTATTACACTCGCATCCAATTATTTTCAATTTTTTCAAAACTTTTTACGCAACGCTATTTTAAATAAAATATATTTTTGTAAAATATTTTATATATTTTATAATATAAAAAAATAACATCATTTTATAAATATTTACATATATGATATTATCAATCGCTAAAATTTCAAATTCCTTTGGAATTTCCTACTTTATCATTAATATACATTCACATTTACATATATGATATTATTGCATTCGCATCCAATTATTTACAATTTTTTCACAATTTTTTACGCAACACTATTTTAAATAAAAGATATTTTTGTAAAATATCTTATATATTTTATATTATAAAAAAATACATAATTTTATAAATATATTCTTAATTTAAAACATAATTATATAAAGAATTATAAAAATAATTATACCTACATCATTACCCATATACTACTGTGACAGCTACCACATCGGCTAGTATAAACAAAATATGTGATGAATACTTTATGACTAAGTCATGGGCGCGGGAAACAGTTGGAAAAATTGACGGAGGAAGGACAAAACGCACCTGTCCCACAATAAACGGTAACTTTTTACAGACCATATTCTTTCAGAAATTTGGACAAAAGCATTGCCATAGACAACTTATTCAAGAGTTATATGACATATAATTACTTTTATATATTATATACAATTTATTAATATGATTGGTCAAATTAATTATTTTATATTAAAAAAAATAATATAACCAATCATATTAATAGAATATATAAAGAATATACAAAATGACTGCTCATATAATTTTTGTTTATACAATGACATGTCCTCATATTTTATTAGCCAGATTCATTCAGTACATTGTCATTGGCAAGCAGGAAGGAAGAAACCTGCTGGCCTTCACCTAAAATGTGCAATTCCCATGGCCCCCAAAATAAACATGATGTCCCCACTCATTATCCTTAAGCACATTATGGATGGCATTGTAACAATATGGTTTGTCTGCATAAATTTTAGTAGCACTCTCAGATGGATCCACGAACCCATTTATCTCTCTATCGACAACTTTGATCTGATTGATATATGCAGACTTCCCATAACCTTCTTCTGGGAAATGGCCGCTCCCCATTTCCGGGCTGCCTTCTTTCATGGGGCTGTAAACCTGACCTCCCCATGAAATGAAATCGCCACCCTCAGCCAAACTTGTGAAAATCGCCTTTGGCCAATAACCTACATACTTGTCTTGGAACATGAACCACCAATTCCCTGTAGTTTGATCCTACCATGAAGGAGCAATTTCAGAAAATGATTTTGAAGTGTATGTCGAGTTTTCTACACTGAAAATGGGAAAACAAAGGAAGGAAATTTACCTGGTATAAACTGATTAACATGTCATATTGAGGACCCTCGTAAGTAGAAATTGGTATAAGTGGGAGGCCAAGGGTTATTTCGGAGCTAACTTGTACAAATCCGGGGCAAAGAACATTGAAGCAGCCGGTCTTTTGGTAACCATCTGCCTGCGAGGTTTTATGGTAACATTTAAAAGGAGAACACAAATGGTAAGAGGACACTCGCTCAAGAAGTCTTGTATGACATGGATTGACATGGAAAGAAGCAAAGCAAGTAGGGAATATAAAGTTTAAAATTTACAGTCCAGAAAGTATATAGCCTGCTGTTGTTTACATATAGAAATTGATTGACCTGCAAAGGTGTAAAAGCAAGAAAAGAGAAAAGACACATTAAGATATTAACCAGATGATACAAATTCAAGGCAATTCAAATATCACAAAAATTTGTCAGCATGAGCTAAAGATGTAAATCTACATGATAGGGGTCATATTTTCCCACCCATTGCCATGTCCTTTCAAGGGTTGCAACAGTAGCAACCAACTAGTCGCGGACCATATTTAATTTTAAAATAATGTAAATAATTTTAAGACATTTATTATTTTAAAATGTTTTAAAGATGTATAAAATGTCTTTAGATTCATTGTAGACCCATTTGAGGAACCCATCTTTGTGAACCCAATTTTCCATCAAATAATGAAGTTAGTCATATAATATATACCCTTCTTTGGGATTTTTTCTTTAAAAGGCACATTTCGAAAACTTAAAAACTGCTAATTCTTAAAAAAATAAAAAAGTAACTTGATTAAATATAGCATTTTCCATTTAAATAACTTTAGTTTTAAATAAAATGATGTTGATTTAATTAGATTATTGTTCTTTCAATAAGCTTAACTTAATTGCACGTATTTTTTTTATTTTTCTATTAATAATGATAAGATTGGAGGGATGATGTGACTTTACAAAAATTATTTAATTTGCTAATAATAAAATGAGATAGGCAATTGGAAAGATTTAATAAAAGAGTTCTTCTACTTCGCAGACCTGCACCACACACCTGCTAAAGTGAGTTTATATTTTTTTTTCCCTCAACGAGTTTGTAATGTAGGGCTGCTGAGTAGAATTTTTCTATGATAAAATTAGGATTCAGATTGAATAGTTACTGAAAAAATTGATTTTGGTTTGCAGCAGTTACTCCCCACCCAGCCTCTATACTGTTGGTTTCCTCTGCATGACCATTTACAATACACATTCTAGCCAAGCTAAATTGATCAGCCATCACGGCGGGGTTCCATACATTTATGCGTGATTTTCCTCCATAATTTGGGCTACTGAATGTGAGGGCTGCAGACTAAATGTAGAAGAATGAAAGGATTAGAGAAATGAAAAATTACTAATGCCTATAAAATCAATGATTCACAAGAAAAACAACCTATATAAATCTTTGATGACCCCTTAGTTTCGCATGCACAAGTTTGCAACCAAGAGGTTTAATTACATGATGGCCACCTATGTCAATTGAGGAGGTATACCAATTTTTGTAATTCATTCCCAAGGATTTTAAATGGTTTTCCATCAGCAGATCTTCCTTCGTACTCCTGATGGGCACCGATCCATGTGGGCATGATATATTGTTGGGCACATCGTTTGAATGCACATCTGCTCTTGAAGCTTCATATGGAATGGTTTCAGGTTTCATCTGCATACAATCATACAGCAATAGAGATTAAGCTGACGTAATCCAAGACGTTTCTCTGAAATTAAGCGGATAAAGCAGACGTAATCCGAGATGTTTCGAGATGGAGAAAGAGTAAAGAGAAGAAACATTGCTCACCTGAATTGTATGGTTTTTTAGCAAAGGATGATCAAATGCAAGTTGTTTATAGATATCAACACAATCTACAATATCTCCATATTCAGTCTGTTGATCAACCAAATAAATACACGTTAATTTTGAATGATTTGCATGCAGGTGCAGTC
The DNA here is from genome assembly GCF_018687715.1 of Carya illinoinensis. Classification (NCBI taxonomy): domain Eukaryota; kingdom Viridiplantae; phylum Streptophyta; class Magnoliopsida; order Fagales; family Juglandaceae; genus Carya; species Carya illinoinensis. The sequence continues at coordinate 36,698,270 of NC_056762.1, read as the reverse complement.
AGATGGAAAACCTAGAACTCTGCTGCCAAAACTCACGGGATGTTTGGAAACAATTTTAATCTCATCACATCTCATTTCTTTCCCAAACATCATTCAAACACAAACACTTCCAAAATAATCATTACAATTTTTTCAAATTTCAAAACAAAAATAATATTAAAAAATTATACTTTAATAATATTTTAACTTTATAATATTTTTTATTCAACTTTTCTTCTCTCCTTTCCCAAAACCCAATAAATACTAACTCAATCTATCTCACTACTATTCACAAACAATCTTACTACTATTTACAAAATTCTCATCTCATCTCATTCTCCAAGCATCCCCTTAGTGAAACAACCACAGCATTAAGCTACCACTTTACGTAGGCTATTGCTGCATCAGAGTCCTAGTAACAAAGTTAGTATTTATATTTTATGATAAGTTATTTGTAAATTTTTGGCTGACTCCATTGGCTAAATAAATTAGTATTTGTGTTTTATGAAAAAGTAAATAGTAAATTTTTAGCAGTCCTACAGCTACAGAAAAGCTCAATAATTTTAAAATCAATCAGAAAGTTCTCTGTATTCACCTCAGAGAATATTTAATATAAGAGATCAAGGATGAATACGTCAAATTCATTTGAACACAAAAAAGAATTTGCATATAGATGTCGTTTTAGTAAAAAGAAAGTATTCAGGGTGACAAAACAAAGCCCTCAACAAATTTTAAATTTTTTAACTGTTTAAAAATATTACCCCTGTTAGTAATGACAAATTAATCACAGAAAACATTTCTGCAGGTACAAAATAAATGACTTCCCCAATTCAAAAATAAAGATGGTCCAAACTAAAGAATCCTAAACATACCTGGAAACTCATTATTGCAGGTTTATTTATTAGTTTGAGCCGTCTATCCAGCTCCAAATCTTCTACCTTTGACAATGGTCCCCATCCTCGGACTGCATCTGAGTCTAAAAGGACAGCAAATGTTACCAGCAGTAAAACTGTTGTGTTCTTTGAGTATTTAGCAGCCATTGTCCTGATCAGAATCCATTTTTCCTTCAATAAACATGAACAAATAAAGAATGCGAGTTCTTTCAAGACAATGTAAATAGCTAATAAAGACAACTTTTGACGAATTTTATTAGAGAGCCCCGAGTTTTGACAAATATTCTCTGACTGATTATTAGCTGTCTCTGGCTGGCATTTGGCTCTTTGAAAGGAAATAAATTTCCATTCCTCAATTCGGATAACCTTTTATTGTTTTTCGTTTGATAGGCAATAAATGTCTCCTATATGGAAGGATTTTTACTTGACAAAACTCAAATTCAAGTAAGCACTTTCCTACAGGAGTTCTATTCAGCTTTGCACCAAAGGGAATAAATGATTTGACTGTTACATTGAGCATGACAGATCATCCCTCTATACTAAATGCAGTTGGTGTCATAAAAGGAATAGAGACCTCCATTCCAGAAGGGCCTAATAAGCATGCGTGCCCCAAAATTAAGTTAATAACGAATAATGTACACAATAACTTTATTGTGTTGTCATTTTAAGAAGAAGGGGAAGTTTATAGAAAAGAAAATGGAACATACCTGTATATGGAAAGTAAATGTGGGGAAATCTGAGAATTCAATTCCTGATTTCCATTTCTATAGTTGGGAGATTCCCACCCTTTTTTCACAACTTTTTATGATATTTTCCATTTCAGAGAAGCAGGAATGAAACAAACCAGCAACATACAATGCGGGAGGTTGAAATCAACACTCTTCAATGGGATTGCTACGAGCTAGAGTATCAGTTGCTTTTTCAGACTAATTTTCTAAGCAATCGTGCTCGCCCAACCATTGAAAAGCAATCGTGCTCGCCCAACCATTGAAAGTAATATTCTCAGCTCCTAAAGCCTGAAATATCCCAAAAAAGAAGGGCCAAAATAAAATAGAAAATAAATAAACATAAAATAACTGGACCGGACACATGCAACTGAATAGAGAGGCTTTCACCAATTCCAGCTCCCATTCTATATTTCTCTGACATACCTCGGTTTCTAGGAAACTCTCCGAGCAGAACTTCTACAGGGGATCCTCAAAATTTCAAGTTGAGACTAGGAAAACAAAAACTCGTAAAACCAAGCAAAAGCAGCAATGCCTTCAGGCTTCATCCCCATGTGGAGTCTATATGGTTGTAGAACATATCCCTATCACTCGCATTTCACAAGGGCGAAAAGGGGAGGGGGAGAAAAAGAAACTGATATATTTCATCACTCAAAATTTGTCTTGAAAATTGGCTCAGCAGTAATGGTTTCATGGTAAGTGGGTCGGTCATGAATTACACAATTAGTACATTAAGATGCAACTAATAATGGTGAGTGTATATTCACGTGAAAATGCTATATACTACATCCTTAGATCAACTCTTGTTCTGTCAAGGAAAAAAAAAAAAAAATCAACGGCTAAATGGCCAATGCCACAACGACATAATGAGATGGAAGGGGGATATGGGTGTAGTACATAGCATAACTCTTCAAGGGGTACAACTTTATTTGGAACAAGGAAAAAATTTAAAATAAGAGTTTTACGGAGTGATAAAAAATCATGTTTGGAAAGCAATGTCATACATATCCATCTGGTTCATTAATAAGGATTAACCATGGGGCATAAGTTCAAATATAAAGACAATGGACTTAATATTGGGAATACCCTACTTATCAAAAAAACATATTGCGAATACCCCAATCAGTATAAAGCAGAAGCATCTACCATCAATACTAATATAAAAAAGAAGCATCTGACACCAATCCTAGCTTACTTACTGATGTACAGCTACACAGCAGCTCTGTCAAGAAGTACCTGCAAGTGACCTAGTGCTAGTGCTAGTGCTAGGATATAATTTATACAAAGCAAAAGCCCTATAAGTTTCTATATTACAACTAATTCTTTTATAGATGAAAAGAAAAATGCTAGGCAGATCAAGTATCTGTACAATAACTTCAAAGATGAAATGTGAAAGAAATGCTAAGAATTGGAAGCAGGTTGCCAAACTTAAGTGTTTAGATTCCAAATTGAAATTTGTGTAGCCACATATAAGCAACTTCATCCAACAGACTAAATTAAAACCTTAAAAAAAGACTTTTCTTGCTCCCTTAGCACATACAAACTATAATGATCAAAAAAGATTTTTTTTATAAGTAACAGTAAAACTTTATTAATAGAAATAGGCATAGCCCAAGTACACATGAAGTATGCACAGAAAATGCTTAAGTACCACTACGAAGGGATTCAAGCAAAAAGTTTCCACGGTATTAGGAAAAATGGAAATTATTTTCACACTAGTATATTCATGAAAATATTACATCCAGTAAGGACTTTTTTAGAATGATAAATGGCAAAGATCAAGGAAACCCCAACAGAACCCTATTATTGATAGCTTTTGGAGGCTGAGAGTAAATTCTACAATGTGCAGGAAGCTTGAAACAAGTTACAGATTCAAAGTTGCTTCCACCAAACTCCTCTAAGTCAGTAACAGGCTTCATTCTTATCCCTCTGAAACAATTTCCAAATAAGAAACACCATGTAATGATTACTGTGCATCAAGCAATGACTCCAAAGAGGCCATTGAATTTTAGAAATCAAGTGAAAATCCAACTGTGCTAACCCATCCAAGCTACCTAATTCTTCTGCTGCAATATACGAATCTATAATGCTTCAAATGTACAATTCAAGGATAATTTCCATCAGCAATTCTTCCAAGGCACCTTCTACCATTTCAATAGCAATATCTTCAGTTTCTTCTCCAATATGCAGCCATGTTCTAGATCTTGCCAAGTCCTGCTCAGCAAGCTGCTGCGGTGTTTGCGGTGGTGGCTGTGGAAGAAGGTACCGATCAACACATTTTCTCACCTCCTGAATCACAGTTTTATCCACAGTAAGTGGTTGAATTATTGGTTTGATACACAGTATCCAAGGAGAGGATCCAGAATTAGATTGACAAGCCTCTGCTAGGACTTCATTTATGCAGTCAAAGAGCAGCATAAAAGCACCACAGAATTGGTTGTTTGACATCTTCAATCCATTAAATAAGGATTGATCAGGAAGTTGCTCCGATGAATGGCACTTTATTGACAACTCATCCCAATTCAAGCCAGAAGCTTGTAATACTGCACTTATATACTCAGAGTAGGACGCGTCACCATTCATAGTAGTTGTTACATTGATTTTAGGGCCTAAAGGAGGCCTTTCTTCAGCACAAGGATGGTGGCCTTCAAAGTTAACTTGTAGTGCTTCAACTGGTAACTCAGCTGCAGAAGGTCAACTCGATTATCTCAGATGCAGAATTAAGCACAGAGGACTACAAGTAATTTTAGCAATAGTTCCCGATATGAAAGCATACCAGGTTGGTATATGTTGCTTGAAGGGATAACGAGATTTTCTGTAAACACCTTCTCGAGAACAGATAGCTGACTCGGCTGCATCGCTTGATCTTTCTGGTTTTCAGAATCTTCCACTCTCTGATAGCTTGAAGAGTTTGACACAGAAACTTCTGATAAAAATTTTAATTGTTGATTCTTTGATGATGAATGCTGAAGGAGACCACGGCCCATTAAGCACATTGATGGAAACTAATAAGGGTAAACAAAAAAGCAACAGACAATAGGCAATTAATAAGAGCAACTTACCAGTCTTGACGACTCCATATATCCAATTTTCTCACATGCATAGAGTGTGCCAGTGCCATGATTAGGGCCAGCCTGGTGTGTGCTATATGATTCAGAGGGCACATCCAAAGCCTTGGTTTCACCTGGTCAAATAGGATCGTTAGTTTTTAAAATCTTCATAGAACCTGCAGAAGTTCAATGTTGATCTGTTCAAATCAGAGAGAACACACGACCAAATTCAATGTAAGAAGTTGTTAGTTCGTACCTATTGGGCTCATATCATATTCTTTGACTTTGATATCAGCAAAATGATTCTCTGAGATATTTGGCTTTGTTTCAGGAACTTGCAATGGATCATTGGGTTTCATAGCATCATCTGATGGTAGAGCTTCTATGTTTTTCTTTACATAACTTAAGCAACTGTGTTTCCTTTCTTTCTGAAACCCGCACCTGTTCTCATATATCATTTGATGATTGCCATATGGGGAAAATCTCTTTTGCCCCAAAGAAAAGCCAATTTCCCAGTCCCTTCCAGGATTAAGTGTAGGCAAGAGGGCATGTTTTTGTGTCTTGTCTGTTTTCCCGACATCGAGAGAAGATTTCTCCATCCCACAAACGTCAAGGACACCACTAGGCAACTTTATTCCAGCAACCTTAGTATTTAGTATGTTGCCACCATCTTCTGAACCCTCGCAGTCGCACAGAGATTTTTCTAATTTTTTCTTGATTGGCATCCAGTGCCGCTCTTTTTTGTTAAACCCCAACACAGATTTCAACTTCCTTTTTACACGACCAAAGGAAAAAAGTGCGGGTCTAGCACTTTGTCCCTTAATTCTCAAGCTAAAAGGATATTGCAAGGAGAAGTAGGATTCGACTCTTTCAGCAGATTTTTGGATGCTTGTTGGACCAGGAGTTAAGACTACTATCCGGTCTGAGGGTATGGGATCCCCACTTCCTTTAGGAAGGTATCTATCACAAGATTTCAACCTTTCAGGACTGGCGGACTCTTCATGTTGTCTCATGTTACATATCTGATATTCAGACAATTTGGCCCCTGGAAAAAATTGAGTCTGTGATCCTTTTACCTGAGAATTCTTTAAGCCGTGTATACGTTTTACTAAGAGTGAATTTGGGTCTTGAAGAAGTTCTATAAATAATTCCTTATTAGAATTTAAAATCTTCAGTGCATCTGATAATTGTTTAGACTCATGGCCTGCCTCATCTCTGCTGAGATATTTTCTGTCAGAGAACTTCTGATTTCCAGTTTCCTCTGCTTCATTGGTCTGCGCTGGCTGAAGATTAATGCCCTTCATCCTGTCATAGTCCACGCAGCTGATACTTTTACAACCATAAGATCTTCTTTTTTTAGGATGTACCTCTTTGCAGAATTCCTTTGTTGATGCTGATGGTATAAGCTTGTTTAAAGAGATATCCACAATTCTTTTATGAGAAGGCGGATAATGTTCTGTATTCACTACATCTTCCCAAACCTGAACAGGTATACCACACGACCCTTGACAAGTTTTGTTTTCTGTTCCATGGTTTCTTAGTAAACTATTAACAGGTTTCCGTTGTGAGTTTCTCATTTTATCAGTGACAATTTTTTTCTCTGTCTGTTTCTCGGACGGCTTCTCTTCTTTCATAAGCCCCTCTAAACTTGCCTCATCTGAATTAACTATTTGAATTTTGTTGTCTATCCTATCCTGGACAAAATAAATGTTTCTAATCAGCAGCTCTCTATGTACTCTTCTACAAAATAGTAAGAAAACATCAATTTCAAAGATATAGAAGACCAAACCAAATTGTATGAAAAAGGAAATATCTAAACTAGTGAGTCAATTATAGCAGAAGCCTAATTTCAAATTCGCCAAAATGTTCTTTTGTAAATACATACTACTAATTAAGTTTACTCTGCTCTATCGTATTACTGTCCTGAAAATTTGAACAAAGATCAAAAGAAAAAAAGAAAAGAAAATGGTCAACAAACATTATAAATCACAAAATATCATACTAGTGTGTAATATTCATTATCAATAAAAATGAAAAATTTTTAAGTACTCCCAAAGTATGGATGATGTGGTATTCACATCCTATCACAAGATGTCATGTCATTAAATTTACTTGCATGAGCACTATTTTTTTGCTTTTTTAATGACATGGCATCTTGTAAGAGGATAGGATTACAAGGTGTCTGAATTTCAAGACTACCTAATAATTACTCATAAAAATATGGCAGAGTCTAATAGAAATAGTAGGTTGGTGGAACTTACACCATTGCCTTGGCACCTATCCTTAAGTTTGGTGTGCAAATTGAGCTTACTCCAAAAATTCACATCGCCTGAAGAATTAAAAGAACAAAACAATTATTGACTAGTTGAATATGTTCAATGGGAAAACGTAATATTGAGCAATAAAGTACTTAGGAGATACAAACAATTGTCAAGGTGTATCAAATGATCAATTGGCATGCTTAGCTATAGCACACTATAATTGTTGCCCGATTACACTACCAAACCAACACAACAGCATCAAATACCACGAGAATGAGAAGCAATAAAGGGAAACTGCATGATCAATAGCAGAAGAACATACAAATTGTGGTTAAGACAGTTTCTAAAATATTGAACACGAACAGGTGCGCAGGAGAGTGCACACACTAGCACACGTGTATCATTGTATATATAATTCTTCAACGAGGAAATACAAAGGAAACTTGTGATATAATATTATTGAAGGGGGGGGGGGAAGAACAGGTTGCCATCAGCTCTGGGCAAGATACTTCAGTTTTGCCGTCAGAACGATAAAGAATGGATAAGATCGTCAAGGTATTAAATTCGAAGCCACTTCGATACCTAACAATAAATAACGAAGAAACAACAAAAAAACATAGGAGTTGAAAAACATAAACAACAGAAACAGAGAAGTAAAATCATTCTCCTGGGAAATGTGTTAGTCTTTTTTATTCACACACAGCGTGATTAAGGCACTAAAAAAGTCGCCGAGCGACTGAGCTAAAATAAATTTAGCATCCTAATCTTTCTATGAAGTCTCCTAATCCGTGAAAACAAAGTTCATTTGTTTCGAACCAGAAACTCTACCCGAAGATACCAACAAATGTAACGTCACAGATGCGGATATTTTTACCTGAAATAGCCTAGCCTCCATTCTGAGGGCAGAGCACGTCAATATATTTAGTATAGAACCACCGAAGAAGAAGAAGAAAAGGAAGGTGACCCTTTAGCAATAAGAACCTCGAGAGAACGGAGGAAGAGTGCCGTCAGTTTCAGTCTAATACATTATCAGTATCGGATTTGCGGCAGTGGAGAAGCAAAGAAGTAAGTTGAACATTGGGGGGGAAAGAGAGAGAGAGAGAGGGAGAAATGGGGAGGGAGGTAGGAAAATGGGAAGTGGAGGGAGTTAAATGTGACAATGACTGGTGAGTAGCCAAGACAAGACTGCTAGCTTGATGAGATAGCTTTCGACCGAAGCAACGTCCCGTTGCTTTCCCCCCGTTTTCCCTCCATCTCTCTCTATTCCATCAAGTCACTCACTCACCTTCCTCCATCGACGCTTTTTGTCTGTGTCTGCGTTCGTAGTGCAGTTCAAAAACTTTAAAGCGGTGTCGTTTACCAGAACGCGACATACGTCCATTTTTTCCGTTTAGATTTTTGCTTAAGACCGTATCATTACACGTCTAATGAGACAGTGCATAAAGACCATGAAGAGTGGGTTCCTGGGATTTTACCGAAACGTTGTCGTCACAGGTAATAAAACAGGGTCAAATGTCAATGTCCCATGCTGTACACTTTTGTTTGGATCAGAAGATTTGAAAGGAACATTTGCCCTTGCTCTTGATTTTGGACCTCCATTCAAATTTTTTTAAATTTCTCACCTTGCCAGCCTGGCACTATTTAATTTCGGTAAGGCCGATCTAAGATTTTTTTTTTTTTAAATGACAATTTTAATTTATAAATTAACGTAGATAATCTATTTAATAAAATTTTTATAGATATAATTTAATCTAAATATTAAATTTTGATATACACTACTTTAAGAATATAATAACTTTTTTAAAAAATAACAATACTAGATACATAGTTGTTCAACATCTACTCACTCTTTTTAAAAATAGTAGAGTTTTTCATTTACCAATAATATATAGCTTAAATCAGACTCTAATGCAAGCAGGTATTATTAAAAAATTATTTTTTATATGAATTTTATATTTATTTATTTATTTAAAATAAATATGTAGCTTTTGCATGTTATATCTCTGCATATATTATTTTTTTTAAAAAAATAACAAATATTTAATGTGTTATGATAGTTACATGAATAAAAATCCCCTTGGGTCATGTAATCTGATTGTCACAACATTTAAACCTAGTTTAAATAATCAAATGAGATTATGATAAATCTGTAAATAGTAGTAAAATAATTTAAATTAAATTTTAAGAAATGAGAGATAAAAGGTTAAACTAAAATATTATAAAATTTGAATATTATTATTATATAATTTTTTTATAATTGAAAAAATTAAATTGTATATTGTATTTTATATGTAAGTTTAGAAAAATTATAATTATTATATAAAAAATTAAAAAATATTTATATTTAAATATTAAAATAGGACGAAATAAAACCGACAATCTATCCTAACAGAACTTTACTTTTGTCATACTATTTAGAACAGGAAAATGCTAGACTTTCAAGAGCGACATGAGTATACTAAAAACATTTCAAATGGTCGACACTTGAGTAAGGCGCAAAATGGTTGAGTCTGGCTGAATGCCCCTTATTTTACTTTGAATAATAGTATTTCATATCATTTATTAATAGAGTTTATGAATAGTAATAAAATAGTACAAGAATGTATGAAAATAATTGTATTCCCGAACAGAACCTTAATACTCAAAAAGTAAGCATTTACCTTTTTTTTCTACTTGAATAAAAAAAGGATAAGACGTGCATCGTGGTATCTAGATTTGATCCAATATCGCTAGACACTATTTGGATATTAAGATTATCTTAAATTATCTATAAATAATAATAAAATTATTTATAAATAATAATAAATACTTTGTGAACAGTAGCGAATTATTTGTAAGTTGTAGTAAACTATTTGTTAATAGTAATGAAGTAGTTTAAACAGTTATGTTTTCAAAAATACCCTAAAGTGTAAGTAAACCAAAAAAAAAAAAAAAAAAATCAAATTCGAGAGATCGCAAAAGTAATGGCCTTCATGGGGACCCAAATACGAGTTTGTTTTGAAAGCCATAGTCACTACTCTTTGAGTCTGTTTGGGAACAAAATTGTTATATATTCTCATATTATATTACCATTATTTTACTATTATTTACAAGTCATTTAACTACTATTTACATATGATCTAAAATACTCTTAACATCCCAACAAAGTTTACTCTAATACTCTCCTCCGTATCACCCGTGTTCCTTCAAGTCCTCAAATCAATAACCCGTTATCTATTCCATTTTCCAATCCATTACCCGTCTTCTTTCTTTTTTTTGTACAGTTACGATGTAGTACTTCAAGTGCAATAGAAATGGAGCTTGGATGGTTTGTAGCTTGATATGAAACGAAAATGGAGCAACAAAAATGGTCTGGAGACCTTTGCATAATAAGGAGGGAATTTTTATAGGTAAAAATGTATTGTAAATTGTAAGAGTACTGGCATTGGATTGGTCATCCTAATATTCAAAATTTAAAAAATATGTAACTTTTTCACTTTTAACTAAAAAAAATTATATACACCATACTACTATTTCACTTTTATCCTACTAAGTATAATGTGATACATTTATCACTATTAAATGAGCATTTATTGCATATTTATTTATCATCAAATGGTGATAAATGAGTCACGTCTTACTTAGTAAGAAGAAAATTTGATTAGAGTTTAGTGTATAGCATTACTCGTTAGCTAATCACTGAACACTTAAAATCTACATTGAATTAGCAATCACATTCTCTATAATAACAAAATATTATTATTTTGTATTATTTATATTTCTTTAATTAATTATTATTTTTAATTAATTTTTTATTTTATTTCATAATCTTCAATAACCTCCAACAATCATATTTATTTTTATTTTTACAATCCAAAATCTATAATATAATAATCTCAAACGTACATAGATGGTGAAATCTCACATATACAATCCATCAAAATCTCATATCTATAATATAATAATCTCAAATGTGGGATGAATATGAGATATGAAATAATAAAATACTAATTTGAAGTAGCTACAATTCTTTTGATATATGGAATGTGAGATGAATTTACTGTAGCTAATATTTTCATATAAAAAGTGTTTAGCTAATGTAATGTGGACTCAATTTAATCAACATTCTATAAAATATGAAGAGCACTGGCATTTAGCTAATCAAATGTTAGTGCTCTAACACTTGTAGGGGTGTAACGGGTCTGATTTTGAACAAATTTTATAGCTGAACTGGTATACATCAATTTTAAAAATTTAAGAGTAGATATAGATCAATTCATCACTGAAACCGAAAACCAAAACTTTCTATTTTTTCAATTTCGGTCAGGTTTAGTTTTTTTTTTTTTACAGTTTACACGTGTGACACTATATAAATTTAATATTATAGTTTTTTCAATACTAAACTTATAATTTAGTATTTATTATTAACATTTATTAATGTTCAATTATACTAGTATAGTATAAGTAGTGTCTAACTTATTAGTGAGATAAATAAACTTAAATAATAAGACTAAAATAGTATAATTAGTGTCTAATTATACTAGTATAAGTAATGTCTAACTTATATCAAATGTTATATTAATTTTATGTTTTAAGATTAATAAACTTGAATAATAAGATTATAATTTTGCATGCTATTTGCATGCTAGGCTCCTCTTTCTCTCTACCTTCTCTCTATAAAGAGTTATCAAACCCTAGTGTGGCCGAACAAGGGGGGAGGGCTCCTCCTTTCCATTCTCGTTCCCTTTTCCCATATATTTTCTCTTCATCCTATTCCATTTCTTTCATTGTTTCTCCAGTAGTTTTTTCTTCCGGTTTGGTTCCAGAGTTTTTGGTAGAGATGTTTCGATCTGTTGGCTTCCGGAGTTCGACGGCATCCACGCACACCACAACAGACCTTCCAATGTGACAATCTGTCAGAATGGAGAAGAAGTTCGCCAAGCGCGGTGCCGAGTGGATAGAACGCGCGATTGTAGTGGGGTGAATGAAGTTCAAACGCCACCGCCAATGATACGTTTCTGTCACCACACGCGGCTTATCTAGGACCGGGGTATCTATTTTCTCAGGAGCTAACCATCGTTTCATGCTCTGAGGGTGACACGTGGATCCCACATTCCTATATAGCCCTTGTCGGTGCTTTTTGTTTTGCTATTTTTGTTTTTTTAGCTTAATCTCTGTTTGGTTTATATTTTTAGTATAATAAAATTACAAGTTTCTTAGACATTAGATCTGAAGAGTTGCTTCCTAGGACTTTTAGTTTGTAGGGTGTATACTGCCTCGTTCATTGAACAGGTAGGAGGTTACTTACACTCTGTTTTGGACAAAGTGATGTTTGTCTCTCAAACATTAGTTTGAAGAGGCTGCAACAAGGGCTAGACCATGTTAGTCACTTGTGTGTACTGGAGATTGTTTAAAATTGTTAGTTGGCTTATAATGTGAATTGCAAGTCCATATTGTAATGCCTAATTTTTATGAATGCAATATGCATTTTTATGTAATAATAATATTAATAATAAGATTATAATTTGATTTTATATTAATTAGCATATAATATATATATAATATAATATAAAAAATTAAAATATATATACCGATTTGATTTGTTTTAAACTAATTTTTAAAATATAAAAATCGACATCACACTGATTTAAGACAAGTTTTAATTCTTAAGAATCGGTACTGCACCCAACCAATTACGAATTTAACCCATCTGTGTAAAAATATCCACGCAAAAAGAACACGTACATGTAGCATTACTTAGAAAAAAAAAATGATAAACACACTCACTTTTTATAATACAGTACACAACTATGTTTTAAAATAAATAGTATTTTTGTAAAATATCTTGTAACAGCCCGCTAGAAATTCAATTAAGGAATTTCTATTGACTTTAGGAACCTCGTGAAAACTCTGTAAGTTTACACGAATCGACTAATCGTATAAATTTTAGCCTGTCAACATAGTTAGTGTTATCACTCACTATGGTGCCAGAAATGCGATTTTAATTATTTGAGATAGTTAAAAGTGTTAGAATACATTATAGTCTACACCACTAGACTTAATTGAATATTTAGAAATTTTCAGTACTAAGTTTATTACGTTTATTTTTGGAGTGAATAGTAACCTCGGTAAATGTACTGAGCGCAGTGTTTTCAAAATCATAGTGTGAAATGTCCAAATTAGGATAGCGATATTTTATTTGGACACTTGGCAAGATCTTAACCACACATAATGAATAGTATTAGATACTTGGCACAAAGAGAAACCATTAGATGGAATTGTGAAGGAAATCAAGGTGTGAGATCATGACACCTAAGCAAAATACACATTTGAAAAATATCTTAAGAATAGAGATTTAAAATACACATAGAAAGATTTTAGCCACCTTACTCTTCCAAGTCTACTCCACATTTGGAAAATATATTGAGCTGATTTTTATAGATATTATTGGATAGAATATTTTGAGATAATATTTTATAGATATTTTGGGTAGGAGAAAACCACACTCAACTCTCAACTCCAGCCTTATCATCTCCCTTATCTCTTCCATAAGCATCTCCAGCCATCACCCACGAACTTATCTTCATTTACACGTTTCTTTAAAAGAATATCAAACATTCTCTCTCGGACAGCTTTTAGGAGTTCTTTTGCATGCTCATTTCGAAGCTGTTGTAAGTGTTTTATCATAAAGTCTCCTTCATATAAGTTGTTCCTTTTTTAGTCTAGTTTACATGGATATCTTATTTGCCCCATTTGAAGATCATTTGGTCAGTCAAATATTGTGTAAACTATAAAAAGGTCATTCTGGGAGATAAACTGGAGAATATGTTATAGTTTGGAGTTTTTGACCAAGCTAATGGATAGATATTGGTCCGAAATTTTTATGGAGTATTGTTAACATGTATATATGACTATTGGTTGAGGATTTTTGCATGATTGAAGGTTTTGATGAAATATTTGCTTAGATTTAGAAACTTAGAAACTGGAAGAAGAAAAACAGTTTCTATTTTGAGAAAGTTTAACTCTTTGGTGGTCTAACCCTATTCTAATGACTTTGATAATTTTATTGGAGGATCCTAAGCATCTTATATACATGTTATAGTATTATTTTGAAGATATTTGATATTAGTTTCAAAAATATGAAATTTTATGCAAAGAGATATTCAGATAAGCCAAAGTGTGGATGTTCTTGGCTAAATTTATGTTTTGGTTAATTTTTAACCATGTGATCTTGAATTAGAAGCTTATATATGTTTTAGGACATCTTTTTAAACCATGTAATGGTTTGGTTTGAAGATCACATATTTATAAGTCATAGATCAAAAGGTTGATCAAAACAAGTTGGAAACAAAAATCAATAGAAATAGCATATGAGAATTTCAGACCTATGGAGTTTTAATAGTTGTGATTAGTTTTAAATTTTTCTAAATTGATATTTGAGTTGAGGATAAAATTTACATGAGGCATGTAAATTTTGGTGACTTTTAGAGTTAGTATGCAAAATCGTTAAGTTATGGGTAAAACGGTCATTTTCCTACATGTAGAAAGTAAAATGGAAATTTTACTCTTTAAGTTAGTATTTTTCCATATTTCAAATTATTAGTGATTTAGTACTAACTTTTAGAATCACTAATTACAGTTCCTCGTGATCGCGCTTGAGATTTTATAAGAAACGCGGAGATCGAGGTAAGTTAGCTTTTAACTTACTAGCAGTCTACTGTGTATGTGTGCTAAGTAAAAGAACTACAGTGTATGTATGTGTGATATCATATATGTCATGCCATGCCAAGTTATCACGTAATTGTTTATTATACAGAATTTATTCTGTCATCAATTTTTATCTGTTACATAATATATTCTGTTATGTATTACTGTACATTACAAGTACGTCATGCTAAGTATGCCATCTATTACATGTATGTCAAGTCATGTAATATTCACTGTTGCAAGTATGTCATGTTAAATATGTTGTCTATTATATGTTATGTCATGTTACGAAATGTTTCTATCTCAAGTTAATCATGTATTTCAAGTTATGTTCAAGTCACGTTTCATCTTGAGTACATTATGTTTGTGTAGAATACATGGGGCCACAACAACTGTGGAGTATGTATTTTACTACAATTGTGATGCGTAGAATACATGGGGCCACAACAACTGTGGAGTATGTATTTACACGTAGAATACATGGGGCCACAACAACTGTGGAGTATGTATTTTTCATGTTAAGTCAAGTTTGTGTAGAATACATGGGGCCACAACAACTGTGGAGTATGTATTTATACGTATAATACATGGGGCCACAACAACTGTGGAGTATGTATTTTTCATGTTAAGTCAAGTTTGCGTAGAATACATGGGGCCACAACAACTGTGGAGTATGTATTTACACGTAAAATACATGGGGCCACAACAACTGTGGAGTATGTATTTTTCATGTTAATTCAAGTTTCAAAGCAAGTTCATGCTAAGTCAAGTTTCAGATCAAGTTCATGTCAAGTCAAGTTCAGTTCATGTTTCAATTTAAGTTATGTGAATTATGCTATGTTGTACTCCAAGTTATGCTTTAATTACTTATAAATTTGATTATGCATTTATGCTTTTACTGTCATCCATGCATCATTAGCTTGTGTGGAAGTTTTTTGTTAACTTACTGAGATTTGTAATCAAATCTCACTTTGGTAGTCCCAACTACCATTCCCCCCGAATGGTAGATCTTGTTACAGGACCTGAAGGAGAATCAGGAGCTGATCAACTAGACACAGTTGACTAAGTGACGGTGCGACATAAATATTGATATAGTAATTAACGTAAATTACTACTTGTACGATTGAGTTGCATCTCTACTACTTTTTGGATCATAACCATTTTGGACTAGTGTTGTGATCTTAGTTGTTCAATGGATTTTTATGTATGAAGTATGTTTTAAGCATTTTGGATATTTTCAATTTGGTGCATAGTATTGCTAAAGAAAAAATTTATCCGCTGCGAATATTGCATATTGTTAGATGCATGTTAGGAATATTGCATCTTATATGTCATGAACGGGGGCAGGTAACCTTGTGTTGCATGTCTCGACGCTTCAAATGTCCGTCCGATCCCAAACGGAATTTGGGGGCGTCACAGGGTGGTATCAGAGCAATACGTCTCTGGGCAGTAATTCCACATGTCCTTAAGAAATGCACCAAACATTAGGCTTGAATTTCTTAAGGTATGAAGGGTAGTATGTGGTTTTAGTATATATACTCGTGTGTTTCAAGAAGGGACACATGACTCGTGATAGAATACCTCGGAATCCTAAGGGAGATAACAATCAAGAGGATCAGAATTTCCCGATGGATGAAGAATTAGTTGAGGTAAACATAGTTAACGTTGATCTGATTGCAATTGATGGTAGTATTGCATTATTGTTATTTTGGAGTAGGTCAAGTCATTGGAGTTGGTAAATTGTACATTGTTTGATTCAAACGAGTCATTGTTTCTATTAATTGTGGTGCTTGAGAATTCAGCTTGGAAGCTAAATTGTTACCCTAGTGGTAAGAGTAACAATTTTCATTAGAAGTATTATTGTTCATACCAATGTAGATATAGAATACCTTTTAGTAATATGAGAAAGGATATGTAGGATTGATAAATGGTATTCCACATATTTGGAGAATTGTTTTGATTCTGAGAATACGATAGAAATTGTGTTTGGAAGAGTAATTTGATTAGGAGAAATTTTAGCCTTAGTAGAATTTATTTATGATAATAGTATTACCACGCCGCCAGTAAATGATTTCTGGCAAAGCACTATCTTTATGGATACATAGATCGATCTTCTTTTGAAGACTATTATATGGAGAGTAAAATCTTGGTCTTGAGGATTTATGTGAACATTAGGAACAAATCATTTAGAGTTAGAATAATTGATAACTTATGATGGATAGAAGAGTTATGACAATCATAAGAGAGAAAGTTTCAAGTTTAAGTTATTAACTGGTCAGTTATCAAAGTACCACCTAGGAAGATGACTGATTGTTGCGATTATAAAGAAGTAAGTTAGTCCTAGACCAGTAGAACTCCTTGAGGTTTTTATTAACTTGAAGATTACTGAGAGTTTGGATATGCATGATTAAATGCATATTTATATGAGTCATTGGATCATGTCATATATATGAAAATCCCTGAAAGAAATAAAATGGAGTACATAAAACATATACCAGAAGATAGAAACATATACCACGCGTACTCTCTTCACACATCATGCCATATCACAACTACGACATCCATCTCATGTCCACACTTCATGGTACAATCCACAATACTACAATTCAAGCCCAACACTTCACAACTACATTTCGCTTCACAACTACGCAGTGAATTCCACAATTATTAATTACGCAGTCTACGATCCAACCAATTAACTACTTTAAACGTAAATAACTAGAGATAGAGGGTTATACCATCGACGGGCTAACCCGTGCGTCGCTCGCTGCTCGTCACGGTTAAGCGTCGGAGGAACGTACGTGGCGGTAACACCGCGTACGGTGGCTGTCCACCACGTAAAGTGGTAGTTTGGGCTTGAGAAAAGCTAGGTGTGGCCTTGGAAGGCTCATGGTGGCCTCGTGGTGGTCGAAGGTGGCGGAGCACAGCGGCATCATGCCATGAACAGTGAATCCGAATGGTGGGTGTTTGCTTGAGGTGGTGGAAGACCATAGAACTTCATGGCAAGCTAGGGAAAGGTAAAGGAACATGTGGTGGAGCTGTGGTGGCGAGGTGGTGGCCATACGGTGGCTCACGGCGGCGGATCGGCCGTTTGAAGCCATTTTCGGCCTTAGAGAGTGAGGGAGAGTGAGAGCTCTACATAGCTCCGTTGGCCATGAAATTTCTTGGGGAAGTTCGTGGTGATGAGAGGAACAAGGTGGTGGTGGTCAAACACCATGGGTGGCTGTGTACGGTGGTGCACGGCGGTGCAACCGAACGTGTGTGTGTGGAGACCCATCGGAGAAAGAGTGAGAGTTAGGGAGAAAGAAGGACATGGGGAGGAAGCTCTTGACATGGTGGTTCCGTTGGTGGTGCTTGGTGGCCGTTTTGGCCGTGTATGGTGGTCCAAAGAGATGAAAAAAAGTTGAAGACCCATTTCTTTGAAGGAGGAAAGAGAGAGATCGGGTAGCCGGTTTAACTCACCACCGGTGAGGTTGTGGTCGCCGGTGATGGAGGGTCATGCCGGTGTGGGAGGTGAGGCACGGTGGCCGGAGGTGGCGCATGCTGGAAGCTTGGACCGAATGGCTATGGTGGAGGAACCAACAACACGTACGTCGGCCATGAAGAGGAAAGGGAGGAGAGAGAAAAGAGAGAAAGAAAGAAAAGAAAAAGAGAAAAAGTGAGGAAGAAAATAAAGAGGCTTTGATAATTAATCTCAGTCCTACGTTTCGGGATCTTAAAAAGGATCTAACGATGAGTTTAAACACTGATTTGAAAACGCGTAAGTGTTTTATTTTAATACAACACTTAAATAAAACACTAAGAGAAATTAAGATAAAATATTATTTTATAAACTAAGGTTTATAAAATAATATTTTCTTCATCATTATATAAAATGATAAAGTATCATTAATTAATCAAAGTGCATAAAACACTCAAACAAAACACTGAGAGGAATTAAGATAGAATATTATTTTATAAACTAAAGTTTATAAAATAATATTTCTTCATCATTATCTAAATTGATAATGTATCATTAATCACTCAAAGAGGATAAAACCATTTAATTTAAATAAGAGTTTTCAACGTAAAGTTAAACCTCTTAATATTTTAAAATAACTAAAATATTTAATATAAGATATTATCCACAATTATAATATTTTCAGAGCTCATTAAAATATTATAATTGTGTTACATTAAAACATACTTATCTAATAATACTGAAAATATATTCTATAGATATTTTCATAATATTTAAATATTCGTAAGCATTAAAATATCTATCTTACTTTGAAATCCACAAGATAGCTTTCAGAAAACGCCATCGAGATATAGTACGTAGAATAAGTTTCAATACATAGATCGAGGCTCGTCAGATAGACTGACTCTCGACACGTAGAACAAGGCTCAGCACCTACACCGAACCCTGACATGTGGATCGAGGCTCATAAAGAAGAAGAAGAAAGGAGCTGATATTACAATAAGCTAACTTATAGAGTTTTCACGGGGTTTCAAAAGTCAATAGAAATTCCTTAAATTAAATTTCTAGCGGGTTGTTACAGAGGGCACGAGGGAGGAAAGGAAAAAAAAAAAGAAAAAGAAATCGAGTTGCAACCTCCTTATCAGCGTTCCACACAGGTAGTGCCGCTTGGACTGCCGGTGTCTTTTGCCTGCCATGATGTGTGGCCAGCACTGGAAGGGGACACGAGGGAGAGGAGGAAAACAAATATATGAGACATATGGCACAGTATGACACATTAGTGTATGAGATTATTTATAAGGAATCTTTTTTTGTTTAAAGTATTTTCTAAATTATTTTAGTAGTTCAAGGTTAACAGTGGACAATTGGGCGTAACTGCTTTCATCGTCTCCAAAAGTTAAGAGTTTGGACACGCGTAGACCCGCCAATCAGAGTCTTTCCCTCCAATTCTAAAAGAAAAACTCTATTTGCACCCGGCGTGGGGAACCCCCCGCGTACCCGGCCCTCCACGTGGATAAATTGAAAACGGCGCGTTTTGTATTTAATGAGTGGGTCTCCTTCTTCTTTATTTGTAAACTTTCATTTTCACAAGCGGGTCTTCTTCTCATCTTCTTCGAGCAAGACGAACACGGGTGCTTCACATCTCCTTCTTCGAGCAAGACCTTCGTTGCTGGGCAGCCCCTTCAGAATTTCGAGCAAGACCTTCGTTGTTGGGCAGCCCCTTCAGAATTTCGAGCAAGACCTTCGTTGCTGGGCAGCCCCTTCAGAATTAGTTCTTCATTCTTTCCTCCTTCAGATGAGATTAGGGCTTCGGTGCGGGTTGAACACAACAGGTAAGAACCAAATCATCTCCTTCTTCTCTCTTCAATGCCCAAGTTCCAAAGAAACAAAAAGAAAAATAATAGATCCAAACTACAATTTCTTCACAAATTAAATAGAGAAAAATCGAAAAGTACTGAATAAAAGTGCTCACCGAGAATAAGCATGGCGTCCGGAACGGCGCCGAGGATTGGAAGGAGCAAATCGCCAACAATACCAGGGCCAAGAATCTCCAACAAGACCTCGCTGCCATTGGACAAATAGGTGGCGGAGAGGAACATGAGGTAGTCATAGATGATGATGAGGAAGATATTTCCAAGGACGGTGGTGCTGCAGGGCAAGAAGCCGTACTTCTGCTCGCAAGTGGACTCGGCAGAGAAGGAAGAGGACCGGTTGAGAGCGAGGTAGGGCGGGCCACGGAGTTGCTGGACCCCATCGGAGACTAAATCAGAAGATAAAGAGAAGTGTGTGCGGTGGGTGATGAAGCGGCCATAGGAGGTATCGCATAAGATCAGGAAGAAGAAGAGGAGGAGGAGGAAGGAGAGGGTTAGATGCTTGGACATGGCGTAATCGATTTCTGTTCTGTTTTTTTTTTTTTTTTTTTAATAATATATCGGCTGACGTGGCATTAAGCCACGTCAGCGATTCCGCAACGGGTACCCAACGGCGGGTACCTGTAGCAGTTCTGATTCTAAAACCCTCTCTCTCTCTCTCTCTCTCTCTCTCTCTCTCTCTCTCTCTCTCTCTCTCTCTCTCTCTCTCTCTCTCTCTCTCTCTCTCTCTCTCTCTCTCTCTGTGATGGCCTTCAATTTCCTCTTTATCCCACCCTCATCGTGCCCTCCGCCACCCCATCTTCTTTTCCATCAAACCACGTATTTTCTCCTTCAAATTCAACCCTCTTTCTCTCATTTCTAACTCTCCGACTACCTGTCTCAATCGGAACCTCAGACGATGACCCACCCGAAGTCGCCGAACGGAGTATCCAAGTTCTAGCAAATCTACTGCCAAGAATCTCGAAGAGGGTGACTTTCAGAAGAACCAGTCCACGTACCTCTCCTTCATCACCTACGTCGAAGACCCATAGGAGAATCCCAATCCGGAGGACGACTCTGGGGACGATTTGTTCGACCTTATCGATAAAGCCATGGCTCTACAGTGCAAGGAGTTCTTGAAGATGGGGCTTCTGAGGCCGAACAGGAAGAAGAAAGAGAACGAGGAAGTTGGGTAATCGAAGATCAGTTGGAGCCTAAGGAGGTTGTGGATTTGGAAGAAATTGATGAGCTTCAGGGACTCGGTCATGGAGGACTCGGACGAAGATGGGTCGGCAAAGGGCCTAGAGAATTCGGTGATAGCAAACATGAGTTGTCTTTAGATTCCTTGTTTGATTTGGATTTCGGTGGTTATGGCAAAGCTAAGACTAGGATTGTGGAATAACCTAAGTTTAAGATGAGTTTGGCTGAGCCTTTGGACGTGCCCGTGCTAGTTTATGGTAATTTAGAGATAGAGATTAATGTGATTCCAGGGTGATTTGCTCGGGAGACTTGTTTGTGCGTTGTGTTGGTGACGAGTAAGGAGAGAGATAGAGGATACCTTAGGGTGTAAGGCATTGGTGATTGTGGAGGACACCACGTGATTCTTCCAACATTGGCCGCTTATAGGTATGAGAAATGATTTGTGCAGTCGGGAAACGCAGTCGGCGTGCAGTCGGCTGTAAAAAAAAAATTAATACAGGACTTACATGAAAAAAAAAAATTATTTTTATAGCTTTTTATAATTCATGCAGGTCCCCCTGAATATAAAATAATTTTTTTATAATTTTTTTTTATTCATTCCGTACAGCCGACTGCACGCCGACTGCGTTTCCCGACTGCGTGTAGCAAAGCCCTATAGGTATCCATTGAATATGGCTGTTATTGGAGTAACGGAGACCAATGGGAAGACAACCACTGACTATTTGAAAAGGCATGCATGAAGCTATGGGACGTTGTGCACGGTTGCTTAAACTCCTTTAAGCATAATTTTTTTGCTTGGATGATACGCTGGCTGGCGTAGGATGACAATGCAGGATTACCTGAATTTTGGTGAGAATGATTACTATCCTCCTCTTCCAAACGGTCATAGGCTTTTCCTGCATGATATTAGACGAGTGGTTGTACATTATGCCGTTGCCATGGGCGAGGAAGGTGATATAGTTATAAGTTTCTGAAGCTCCATCTTTTTTCCTCTATAATTTATGCATAAATATCACAAAATGGGAAGGAAAAAGGTCTCTTCAATCTAAAGGCACATTCGACATAGTCCAAGACATGAGGAAGCGCTTTCAGGTGATTTGGCCGATCAAACTTTAAGAACTTAGTCGCAGATCCTCTTCAATTTCTTAAGACACCGTGAGAACGTGTGGGTAGTGGTTTTGGTCACATTATGCATGCTATTGTTGAAGCCATTGACCGGTGATCCTTGCTTGAAAAGAGCACGATAAGAATACATTAAGGAATCATTGGTGTGTGAAGCTCATGAATTTTATTCAATGATTTGATTGTTTAGATCCATGGGATATGTAGGTTTGAAAAGGTTGAATAGTTGAATAGAGTATGGGGAATGGAAAGGAAAAAGTGAGAAATATGAAAAGAGTTTTGCTATATACAAGCACAGTCGCGTACTAATCTATGTACCAATACTAATTCATTCATACTTAAAATTTAAATTAACATTGTTTTCAATAAAATTTACTTTTTGACCAATCACATCATATTGGTGCACAGATTAGTGCGTAATTGTGCTTGTAACTATAATTTTCTATAGAAAAAACAGAGCGAAAAGGACATTGCAGACTGCAATGAAAGAATCCAAGTTCATCCAAATAATCTCGTACCACAAGAATTAATTAAGAGAAACCCTAGGCGGCTGATTGGAAATTTGTTTAGTTAGATACGCACCATATAGTTAAAAAGTTGTAGGCTCTTAGTTATCCAAAACATCTTATTTCATCTCAACATTATAACTTTTATAAATTTCCACATAAAATATAATAAATAATTTAATTTTTTTAAATTTTAAAATAAAACTATCATAAAAAAATTATATTATAATAATATTTTATTCAACTTTTTAAAAAAAAAATTTAATCTCATCTGTATTACCAAACTGAACTTTAGTGGGCATTGCCCTTACATATGTAATATGAGATAATAAAAGCTTTAGTGGACACAACAATACCAAGTAGATGAAATTAGTGAAATGAACTATAGTAATCTGCCTGTTCGAATACACCATTTAGTAATTTAAGCGATGGCGTGCCGTTACCCCGCCTAGTAGCTGATTTTGAAAGCTAGTTCTCTGATCCCAATAACTTGTACTTGTCCTCTTTTCTTTGCACTCTAGTAGGTTGGTTAATGGATGTGGTGCTGACAAAGGATTTGTTTAGCTGGTTGCTGTAACTATAGCCATGTAATGTTGATTGCTGAGTTCTGATGTGAGTAGCTAATGCTTAGTAATAGCAGAGGTGGTTGATGCCTGATTGATCTTAGTGATGCTTTACTGACGTTTGCGATTATCAAAAGCATTCTTGAATGGATATGATGTTGACTTTTATTCCTCGCTGCTGGATCTTTGTGATTCTAAATTCCGTTTAGCATAACAAAATTTACATTTCAAATTCAAAATTTTTATCTTATTATTATATTTTTTTTAAATTTTAATATAAAATATAATAAATAATTTAAAATTGTCTTAATTTTTTCAAATTTTAAAATAATAATAATATTATTAAAATATAATATTTTAGTATTATTTTTTTAAAACTCAAAATCCTCACCTCAAAACTTCATAAAAACTCAAAAACTTTGGTTGAATGTGAAATTTTGTAGCAGGTGTTTTGTACCATATGGTAGTACTGTTGCCATGTAGGCAAAGGATTCTTACCATTTTTTTTTTTTTTTTTTGGGAAAAAAAGTATTCACAAAGAGAGGAAGGAGTACACCACCACCTTTCATCATAAATTTTTCTTTTCTTTTTTCTCTTATTTGATTGCTATTATTTTATATATGAGAAGTGCTATTATTTTTAAAACACGTTAGTTGTTTAGTTTATTTTTATGAAACTTATTTCTGACTAAAACATTTTCTTTATATACATTATTTCTAAAAGTTTTTATTATTATTATTTTTTAAACTGATGTAACAATTCTTTTCGGATTTTTTTTTTTAGTTGATTGGTTGAGGACTTATACATGCTGCACCCCCTCAATCACGTGACAAAGATACCGTTAATCTATTTGATGTAGTACGATGAAAGGATGTCATCCAACATTTTTTGAAAAAAGCTAATATGCCTCCCAATATTGACTGCACCATTTGACCATTTTGAAAATTTTTTATTTAATAATTAAAAAAATTAATTTTAAATGTATTGGTATTTTTTTATTTTTTTAAAAATATTTAAATATATTGAAAAGAATGAAAAAAAAAAAAGAATTAAAAAGTATGCTAGCGCTTGAATGGTGCTATTTTTTTTTTTTTTTTAACATCCATAAAATATAATTAGAAAATTTAAGAAGTGAGAAATCTTTTTGGTAAAAACGTGAAAACCTACTCAAAAAATAACGCACTGAGCTGTAGCCTGTGCATAATAAATACATATTTAGATGGAAAAGACACGTGTAAAAACGTGTCCTAATTTTAGTAACCAAAAATAGAGAATATTCCTCTTGCTTGGTTACATATAAATATTCGTTTGAAATATATATATATATATATATATGAAAAATAATAGTTATAATTATGAATTTGTAAATAAAGTATAATTAATTTAAAAAAGTGAATAAATACGAAATTTATATTAAAAAATTAATTTTTTAATAACAAATTTTACATTTTTTTAAAGCGACTATAAATATTTACGTATTTCACGACTGTAGGTAACATTATTTGTATATTATCAAATTAATAAAAAAAAAAGACAAGTTAGGTTTTTTGTGAGTACAATTTAGCATTGCCAAAAAAAAAAAAGACAGGTTAGGTATAGATTAATAATTTTAGTATTTTGGAATGTAATTTTAAGTGATAATTTAATGCATAAAATTATTTTCCCATAATGTCTAATTAATTACCTATGGTATTCAATTTTTCATAAAGAAGACAATGATACCTTTTAATTGTATCCTAAAGCGGTTTTTTATTTGCAGTAAATTCAGACCAGCCTGAGGAAAACTGAACCAATATGGAAGAAGAAATTTATGGCAATATTGTTGAAAATAGAAAAAAAAAAAAAAGACAGGTTAGGTATAGCTTAATAATTTTAGTATTTTGGAATGTAATTTTAAGTGATAATTTAATGCATAAAATTATTTTCCCATAATGTCTAATTAATTACATATGGTATTCAATTTTTCATAAAGAAGACAATGATACCTTTTAATTGTATCCTAAAGCGGTTTTTTATTTGCAATAAATTCAGACCGGCCTGAGGAAAACTGAACCAATATGGAAGAAGAAATTTATGGCAATATTGTTGAAAATAGAAAATTATTAGATATATTTAATTATGCATGGCCTATGCTTTTATTATTAGAAATTCTTATATAATTACTAATTTTTTAATCATACCCAAAAAAACAAAAACAAACGGCAAACGGAAAATAGCAGGAGAGATCAAACAAGAAGGTTTCTTGTATGAAAGTACTGGGATTTGGTGGGGTTGAGAATTTGAGCGTACAAAAAATAAAAATAAAACTTTTCGGACGAAGAATAATTAAAAAAGCCATTGATGATTAACTTAGCAATCATTCACTAGACCAACTTATTGGAAAGAGAGAAATCTCCATAACTCTCTCTGCCACTCTCCACCCAACTCACTGACTCTCCAGATACGGCAATTCATTCTGCAAACATGGAAACAACATTTACACAGACAGCACAAAATGTATTGTTTATACCTTTTGGAGAGTCCTAGCTGGTAAATAAATAAGTACAGGAAGGGGAAAAAAATTCTCCACTGAGAAATAGAGGTTTTGGCCATGACTCATGAGGATGGCTGGATGGGAACTTCTTGCTTCGCACCGAATTTCATCCGCTGATAAATGGTTAGAAAAATATGAATCTCCAAAACTGATCCTCATAACTTTTTGCTTATTAGATGTTCTTTTTAATACTTTTGCATATTTTATGCATCGTTAGATGCTGTCTTTTGATTGAGTTTCTGGTTATCTGAGATCATATTTGAAATTTTCTTCTGTTTAGAGCTTAGTGCCTATTATTACTTTTTTGTTATATCCTTGTTGAGTTTTTCTTTTTAAGAGTAATGTTCTTTCTGAATTGAACTAATTGGTTGATGCTCTTTCTATGGTTCTTGTGATATGTTATTGGTTTTTGAATGTTGTTGTTGAGAAGCTTTGACATGAGAATTCACTATTTGGATTCTTTTCTGGTCTTGATTGTTTGCTTTGTGGCTAAGCGTTATATTGGCCTTTTGAACTTGTAAGAGTTAGGTATCATTGCTTTTACATCTGGGTTTTCTATGAATTCTGTTAATTTCTAGGTGCTGATCTGGTTTGGACAGTTGTAAAAATAAAATTGGACTTTGTTTTCTTCTTGCTCTATGATCCAAAAGTACAACTCTGAAGTGAAATCTTGTATTGCTCCAAATTCCCCTCCCCTCGCACACCCCCCCTCCCTCCCTCGGGGCTTGGTTTATGAGTTGAGAATTGATACATATATAAAGAAATTACATAAAAGTAAATCCACAAACTGACTTTGCTTCTTAGGATTATTTAAATCTATTTTTATAATAAAAGTACCTTTATAATCTGGCGTGTCACATTAAACCATATCAATTTGTGGGTTAAATTATGTGTAATTTATTTGTGGTTAAAGGATTTCCCTCGTGGGTTCTAATTCTTTTTAGTGAGAAACTTTTTATGCATGCTATGTTCCTATCCCCTCAATCATTCTAATTTATTTGTGGTTGTTCCTTTGCAAGATAGAAGAAAATTGTGACTTCCTTGGGGGCACTTCGCTGAAATTTTGTTCACAAGATGTGGTGCTACATCACTGATTTGACCGTGAAATGAGTTTGAGCTCCAATTTGGGTGGAAGTAGTTCTGTTTAGCAGCTCTCGTGCTTCAAGAAATCAATTGAAGCATTTTAAGCTGGAGCTTCTCCAAAAACCCATCCTGTAGGTAGTAGTATTTCCAACTCTGTAAAGCTCTAATTTTAATGATGCCCCCAAGCTCTAATATTGGAGACACACTGAAATTTCAGCAGAGGTGGGAGGTTAGGAGAGACAAGGAGCTTGATTCTTCAAGTGAAGAGTCCAAATCAAGTTCAAGTAGTCAGCAGGTTCTGAAGAAGCATAAACTAGTCTCCAGCTTTACTTCTCACAAAAATGATGAGTCCACAGATACTAATAGATTTCAGCTGAAGGGCAAGAACGTTGCTGGCGTTGGGGCTCAGATTAAAAATGTGAAATCTGAAAAAACACAGAGTGGAAGGAATATAAAGGAAAATTTGGTTAATGATGCAATGAGCAGGGATTCTCATGAAGAACTTAAAAGAAAAAAGAATGAAACTAGTGCTTCTGACCTGGATGCACTGGGTGAAGTTAAAATCTTCATGGAGTCCTTACTAGAGGATCTTAAAGATACGAGAGAAAATTTGTTTAGATGGATGAGGGAAGAAATGCAAAAACTGGTGGCAGATGATACTGCTTCAAAACCAAAACGTAAAAAAGGCAGTTATGGAAGGGAGAACAACCGAATACAGCATCAAAACAAATTTGAGGATAATGTCCAAGTGCAGCACAACTTTGAGGCGACCCTCCCAGTGCAACATCAAAACAACTTGAAGGAGTCCATTGAAGTGCAGCGTCAAAACAACTTCAAGGAAAAATCCCAAGCACTGCATTCAAACAACTTCAAGGAGAACATCCAAGTGCGGCATGAAAACAACTATGAGAAAAACTATATGCAGAGTAAAAAAGATTTGAAGTCTGGAATAAGAGATCAAAATTGCAATCATGGATCAGCAGAGAGGTCTGGTGATATCAATGAGGCAGCTGGTTATGTAAATCACTATCAGTCATCTGAAGATCGAACTACTTGTCGCAATACTATTGGACCTATGGCTCCAAGAATCAAGGAAAATGGAGAAACAAGATTGGTGTCATCTGTCATGGAAAAATTTCAGTCTGGTCCCTCCGTCCAAGCGCAACATCAGAAGAATGTAGTGTTAGGCTTAAGAGCTCCAAACTGCAATGATGGCTCTTCAGAGAGATCCTTAAAAGGCAGGAGGGTGGCTGATTCTAATAATTGCTCAAAAGCACTTGAAGATCAAGTTGGTTATGTCCAAGCTGCTGGATTTCTTCCATCAACTGAAAAGGCCAAAGGAGAAAGGTTGGGATTTCCTGATAACCAGAAATTTCCATCGAATTCCTCTGATAAGGTAGCTTCTTCTATGTATTTGACATTACCGGCTATCCTAAGAGAGCCCTGTGCTGAGAATTACAGGCTTGAGACTTCTTCATACGATTATGTTAACCCAATAACTGTTGGGAATTGGAGGGCTTTGAATTCAGAAAACGCAAATCTAATGATTGATTCAAGTGCTTATTGTGACTACTTTCCTGACATGCAGCAAGAAGAAAGACTTGGAAGCTTTGCTCAAACAGGTTCTAGCATTATAGAATGTCTCAACCAAAACAGCACCCCAATCTCAAGCATGGGAACTGGATTCCCAGTTCCACTTGTTCAGGGTATGGACGGTGGCTTTAACACCTCAAGTCAACTTGGTTCGAAAAGTGTACCCCAAGAAAACTACAATCTATTGGGTCTAAGGATGGATGGAGGAGCAATAAGATTCTCTGGGGAAAACTATGCATTATCCGAGCAATATGTTGCCAACAACTTCAACAGGAATTCCAGTTATACAACAGATGGTGGACTTATGGGGTTTCAAATGCCAGGCCTTAAAGAGGGTCGTTTATTTTCCAAGTAGTTTGAAGGGGACGGAGATCCTAAACAAAAACTTTGCAAATCTTCACATTTAAAAAAAAAAAAGAAAAGAAAAAGAAAAATCCTTGATGCCTTTGTCTAATCATTCTTTCCCATACCCTGTTGTCTCAAATAGCCCCCATATGAAATATCTTATTCCTTGATTTTCTTAGTCCAGATTGAGGCTTCTCTATCGATGTTTTTTTACAGTGATCCCATACTTCTACTAGTTGAAAGAGAGAAAGGTGGGACTTCCAGTTCCAACAATTCTTTGTTCAGGAGGGAGTGTAAAAATGAGGTTATTCTATATGCAGAATACTGGCTATGAATTCTCTCTTTAGATCATGATAAGATTGTATAAAGAATGGTACGGGTGAGAGGAGGAATGTTCATTCAATTATCTAGCATCTACTTTTATCTATAGTGGAGTTGGGGTATATTAATCTATATTTTGATGGTTTGATTTTCTGTCCTTGTTTAAGTATGTGCCTGAATACCTCTCCATTCAAGCAAGCCTACCTGAGATTGTAACTAGAAATCCTTTTCACATGTCTGTCTAGAACAGCACAAGAAGAGATCATTCTCAATTGGCTATATGCTTTAGCTGTGTTGCAGAAATGTGGGAATAGATTGATTCATTAGAGTGAGTAATCTTGAGTGCCAATAACATCTATGCTTTTGAAGGTGAATGGAATTTCAGTCTTGGGTCTTGGTGTTTTGCATTGAAGTTTTTTATTATATTATTTTGTGCGTATATTGGGAAAAAAATAAAAAAGAAAAAGAAAGGAAAAGAGAATAAAAAAATTATATACCCCCTATCATTTTCCTTCCACTGGCGAGTATTTGCAAATGAATGGACTAGATCTATTTATATATATTCATCACATTCAATTCTATCTGTTCATTTATTCAATACAACACATCTAGTTATTTTTGGACTAGACATAAGCAATAATTAGAAAAACAGAAATTTTTTTTTTGAGTCAATATATACACACACACACCAGGTCAGAGTAACGTGCAAAGCACGTTTGCTTAGTTAGATAAGACAAGATTTTTAATACAAATAATATGATTTTTTACAAAAAATTAATTAATGCACCAAGTTGAATTACCTCTTTGTAAAGTTTGTGTTGCAATGTTCTCTAAATATGGCAAATGCTCCTACATGATATAAATTTAATGCTTGTGTATGACCAATAGAAAAGTAAATAATATAAATTCAAAAAATTCAAAACATAGCAAATCAATACAAATTATGGATGGTGAGATCAAATTATCTTCCACCCTTTTCTGTTATTTCTGAACAAAATATATAAAAAAGAAATACCCACTGATTTTAAAATTAAAAGCACATTGATACCCAGAAAGCCAACCTTTACAAATAAAAAGTGTTGTGAGAGACATATAATATATATATGTTAGTACAAATAAACTATATTCAAAGTTATACCCATCATGGAATTAAATAATACTACAAAAATTAGACAGATTGTGAAAATTAGTTATGGATATAAGCTTGATTAAAATGATAGTAAATTATAAACGAATGGGTAATTTTGAATTGAGAAAATAAAAAATAATAATGTGCATTTATGACTGGTAATAATAAAAATATATCTAAGGAATAAATATCACAGATAATCAAATTTATAAACAAAATAATACACAAATATACATATTAGATGATCTACTAATATTAAATAGTAAATACCAACTATAGAAAAATACTTGTATTAGGATGTTGCTAGCTAAATTTTCTAATAATTGACACTATCTTTAAGATTTTGTGAAATTTGAGCATCTTGATGGAATGGTTGAGTATAATTATTTTTGTGAAAACTTATTTTCAAGTTTAAGGATAGAGCACGTATATCCAGTTGAATGTTTTTGACATTTATCTCAGTTTCTCTCAATTTTTTCCTCCATGTGGAAGACAAGAAATATGGAAGAATAAAAAGTTATACCTAAGTATTAACAACATCTACGGTTAATATATGTTGATCACGTACACATCATAAATGGGTATCATGCAGGTACATGAATTACATATTGATTTCT
The DNA here is from genome assembly GCF_018687715.1 of Carya illinoinensis. Taxonomy (NCBI): domain Eukaryota; kingdom Viridiplantae; phylum Streptophyta; class Magnoliopsida; order Fagales; family Juglandaceae; genus Carya; species Carya illinoinensis. The sequence goes on along the minus strand of NC_056762.1, from coordinate 36,667,354 downwards.
ATTGAATGCTAAAACTAATTAATTCTTACAATGATTTTGTGTATAAATTTATGGAGAAATCACAAAACCTTAGAACCCAATAAAACCAATAATAGTTCATAAAGTTCTCGACAAAATTTGTCGCATATATAAGCTAGTTTATCAATTTCAATAAATCAAATGACTTTTGATCTCAAAAATATTATTTATATTTTAACTTTTCCATTTGATTAAAAGTTGAATAGACTATATATTATTTCTCTTACTTATCAAATTATTTCAATTATGAAAAATCTAGTTACAAGTATAACTGCACACTAATATGTGCATCAACCTAATGTGATTGGTCAAAAAATAAATTTTATTAAAAACAGTACTAATTTAAATTTTGAATATAAAAGAATCAGTATTAATACGCGATTTTGTTTGTACGTAACAAAACTTTTTCAATTATTCTAAGCTAATATAATTTTAAGAGATCACAACTGTACACCACATTATGGACATAAAAAATGTAATTAATTATTCAATAAGTTTTTTTATTTAAATTAATTCTTTAATTAGTATAAGTGTTTTGATAATTATGAGATAAGTTGTCGTCGGTTTCATAAGTATTATTGATGAGTAGTATAGAGAGAGTAGGTCAGCTTTCACTCTTATCCATTTTATTGCGTGCCTCTTTTCTGCATCATGCATTCAACAGACATGTTGATTAACTTAAAAAAAAAAAACTACATATAGTACACCTACAACTTACTTACCTAGCAAGTGCATTCATCTAAAAATTATAATTTTGAAAGAATAGTAACATATTTAATTAAAGAAAATGGTGATGAGAAAGAAAGACTTATCTGTCTACGAAGCATGCAAACCCAGTGTACAAGAGAACGTGTTCATGAGATCTCTAGAGATATTATTATTATTTTTTATTACACAATGGCCATCAAACATAAAAGAGTTTAATTGAATATATATATTTTCTCAACTTTAACCATGTGCTTGCATCCCTCTTTCACTTCTTTCAATATAATAAATAAATAAAAATTAACGAAAAATTAATAAAAAAATAAGAAAAATTATTATAACAATATAGTCACTTGACTAACTTATTATAATAAAATATATATAAGGGTTTTTTTTTTCTCCCGTCAATTCAGGATTGGTCCTCATATTTGGGTTATTGCCACGTGGTTTGGTGCAACAATACGGTCTCCGTCTTGAACATTTTATGTCGGGGCCTTAGTGTGTATGTATACACACACTAGTAAATGGGTGTGTGCAAGGCACGTATGCCCTCTGACCTGGGAATCGGGCATCAGTAGTTGGCCAGAAAAACATTATAGAGGACCTATTTAAAAAGTATTATTATAATAATATTTTTTATATAAAAATATTTAAAATTTAATATTTTTTAGAGAAATTTTATATCACGATATAAAGAAATAATCAATTATTTCAAATAAAATGATTGATATAAATACATGTAATTCACAGATAAAAATATATTTATATATATATATATATATGAAACAAGTTTTTCGTGTGCAGATATTAAAAAGCAATATATAAAACATATATCTAAACTATATTGAAAAGTATCACATGAATTCTTTAAGGGTAAGTTCTAAATTAGAATAGTATGTACATCATAAAAGTTTGTTAAAGTTAAGAAAACATTATTTTTACCGTATGAGAAAAATATTTACATCTGTAAGTCATGTCGTTATTTTGGTTACGAGATGTATAGATATCACGTTAAATTTTGTGTGTTATACTTGTTTTTTGGATTGAGAGACTATCTCATTTTATCACTATAATTTTTATAAATTTTAACACAAAATATAATACAAAATTTAAATTTTCAAATTTTAAAACAATAATAATATTTTAATAATTTTTTAACTTTTATTTCAACTGATCTCATCTAAACTCACTATCTATATCAATGACAAAATACTTAAACAAAAATATAAACCTACAAATTGATGTAATTTCATAGAATTCATTAATTATATTTTATAATAAAAATGATTTTATAATTTAATCTAATTTTGCATAATTGACTAAATTATTTTATTTATTTAATTTAATAAAAGTCACACCACTACTTTAGTACTACATGTTGTGATGAATTTTTCGTTATTTATTATTCGGTACAAAGGTGGGTCTCAAGGCCATTTATTCATCGGATTGAGACTTTTGAGGGAGGTAATGGAGATCTAGAAATGTATGCAGGGAAAAAATGGAAATAAATATTGTAATATTAAATACTGTTCATTCACGAATTGACACTTTTATATATAAGAAGATACTGTTCATTCACGGATTGTCACTTTTATATATAAGAAGATATATATTTTCTAATAACTCTTAACGATGGATCCGTTATTTTTCAAAGGGCAGTCTACTAGGCCATCTAAATTTGCTTATTTGGTGTGTTTTTATTACAAATTGTACTTTTTTAAAAAAATATTATCATTTTCATTTTTCAAATGGTTTGCACGAACTTTTTAAATCTTAAATTTATATATAATATTACTCTTTTATATTTATTTTTGAATCATCATTTCATACTCATCTACAATATCTAGGAATCCTTATGGTTGGATTAAGTGGTAAAGATGGTCTTGAAAATTCTATTGAGTGTAAATAATCTTTAGTAACTATAAGATTGGAGGATTTTGTTTTTTTATAGAATTTTTACAAGTAGATCATCCCTTGGACTGATCCGGACGCAATTCCCGATATCCGGTACAAATAAAAAGGGAAAATCTACGATGTCGTTTCGAGAGGGGTGAAACGAAGCTATCTTCAATTCTCTTCTTTGCCAAATGCAACTTCTGAGAGGGAGCGACTGCTGACAGTGAGCAGTGACGGACGACTGACGCAGCTGCTGGTGCCCCAACGACGTTTGTAGCGGTGGCAACTTCTTTGCCAAATGCAACTTCTGAGAGGGAGCGACTGCTGACAGTGAGCAGTGACGGACGACTGACGCAGCTGCTGGTGCCCCAACGACGTTTGTAGCGGTGACGGTATTGCCAACAATACAGGTAGCTCACTCTCTCTCTCTCTCTCTCTCTCTCTCTCTCTCTCAGAGTTTGAGCTCATATACTATTAATAATCAATCCGAGGTATAGGCAATTGAAATTGATCGTCTATTAGACTTATGCTTAGTTGCCTTACGTAAGCATAATGGTGTTCAGTCAATTGCTAAGAACATCACGCTCCACAAGGTTTTAAACCAACCAAACAACACCCCCCACACCCCCCCCCCCCCCCCCCCCCCCCCCCAACCACCACCAGCACCAGCACCAAACCAAAATGCAGTTTGTCTATGTTTTGTGCATATGGGAATCAGATGGGCAACTCTGATTCCAATATTTTTGGGGTATTGGGAATAATGCCTCTTGGAAGTCAAAGACTTAAAATGGATAAACTCATGTGTCATGTGAAATGAATCAGTTTATAAAATCAAGGCAATCATTCAACTAGGTTCTTTATAATGTAATGGATGACACTTTGTGTTTCCTGCATTTGCTGAAATTTCAGGGGATCATTACCTAGTGAACCCATTTATGTACAGTCCTGGGAGTGGATATTAAAGTGATTTGGTTAGGGTCTTATCCTTAAGCATTTCGCATGAGTTTCCACTTCCAAGGCTTGACCCTGCACATTAGCGCTTGGCCGCCCAAGACTTGACCGTTGCATTGGACTCTGCAAGTTCTCTTCCATTGGTTATCGTGGTTCCCTTTCATTCCAAGTAGCAAATCTACTGTTTTCAATCGAAATTTGTGTTTCTCCTACGAACTGTTCAATAAATAGTCTATGTGCAATTTGGGTGCCTTGTAACAGAACTTATCCATTCGTGTATCCCTTGGGAGCGCACTGTAAAAGATTTTTGAAAGCATTATTCCCTTTTTTTTTTTAAGCCAATGGTGATGGCTGTGATTGCCTTTGTCTCAGTTATTTCAATTCGAAATAAATTGGGGAAGCATTCCATCTCTTCAAACCGCACTGCCTTCTGAATTTGCCAACAATTTGATTAGAGTCAGCATCAAACTCTTCTTTATATCCATTTGTTCATCATTTCTCTTTGTATACTTTCATAATTTTGATTAGAATCTGTTGCGCCTGTTTAACAATTACAAACAATGTACACATTATAGAATCTGTTATGCCTGTCTTTTTTTTTTTCCTAAGGTGAACACCCGCTTCCTAATTGATGCTTCTTGCTGCAGCTTTACCACTAATACCTTCGAAGAGCTAAATATACTGGTCATCGGGTATGCAAAGTTCTTATCTCTCATTGTCAGATTACACGTGCGAGTGGTTAGGCCCCACATTGACTCGTAATGATTGTTTTGGGTTCAAATATGCCCTACATCTTATGATATAATTTGATTATCCCCTCGATGCAGTCTATATCTCTTAAAAGGGTGCCCAAATATTAGATATGTTTCCTTTCAGATAACATACTACCTACATCTATCGATTCAGTTCTCTATCACCTATGGGCTTGATGCTAGAATTTTTGCAACCACTGGGTTGGTTGGATGGAATGTTAAGTACAATATACATGCTTCTGGTCTGTATAATAGGTTATTGGGGGATGAGTGTTCACTATATTAATTTCATTTTTGATTTATGAACTTTTTTCCAATAGTATGAACATGCAGGAAACTTACCTTGGGCCATTGTATCTTTTATTACGCAGCAACATGATATAGAGCTCCTCGTTGATCTGGTGAGATAGCAATTCAAAAGACACATGCATGAGACAGATCCAGAGAGGATTCAAAAGTTGAAGGATGAGTTTCTTGAATAGATTTGCACTTCTGTTACAGTTATGTTGGGAATATAGTGGCAATGGTGTCTATGGCCATCTTATATATTCAAGTGCATTTTACTGGGCTTTGTTGATCCTCCAGTGCATACTTTTTCATTGTTTGTTTTTCCTGTTCTGTTTTGCATGTTTAATCAGAAAAGTTGGATTTGGCCTCGGATGTTTCAAATAGATGCACAGACACATTATTAATCTGCTTCTTTTGATTGGTGGAGGTGTTAGCAAAGGTTTAATCTTTGTTTCCGTTGTTTTGCCAGCACAACAAGGGGACTTATAAATCACATACTATATGAGTCTGAGAAGATGTCTGGTCGTAAATTCAACAAGACCTCTTGATGTTCTTCGAAAGTTCTATTTCGGGGTTCTTGTTTGCAGTATCAGATTACATTTTGGTAAAATTAAGTAATAACGATAGAGATTTGAGTGGTACAGAGGACTTCTGTTTTAGTTTCATGTCGCGGGTGTTGAGCTATCATATTGATTGAAATCTGCATTCTTGGAAGTAGACTTGCCTTTCTATGTTGTTCATTTTCCATTTAAGATGGCTATCATTCATTATATCAAACTGATCTACATATACTAACCATATGGTTTATATGTAAAATTGGTGAAGCCTAGACTTCCATCTTTTTGTTTGTGGTATTTATAGTCTTTTTTAGCGATTACAATTCTATTGATCATGACTTAGAATCAATTTGACACCATCATCAATGATCAAAGTCAAATGCATATTCAGTTCTGGACATTCCTTCCCTTTATCTGATAATTTGTGTTTGTAGTTATGAACATAGGTTAAAAATTCAAGAGTTTCAGATGTCGGGGATTTGAACAAATTATACAATTCAAAAGGTGATCATTTGATACAATGAAAATATCTTAAGTCTACACAAGAAAATCCTTTAGTTTCATGGTGGAATTGTTCTGTTTGGCGATGAAGACACATTGGCGCAGGTGGTGAAATATTAGCTTCAGTTGATATAAAGCGCAATATTGGACGAAGGCTTTGAAACTTGATTTGACCGTTCTCTAATCTCCATTCTCTAGTCTCTTCAACATAATGAGAATAATGTTTAGGGAGAAAGCATATGATCATGCTAATTGGAATTTTTGTTACACAAACTTGCGAGGTATGGCCTTGGTGACAAATGGTGCTCTTGGATTTAAATTTTGTATATACACTGTATGTTTCTCCTTTTGGTGAATGGTACTCCAATAAATTTTTTTTTATTGGAGAGATTGAGGGGTTTGAGAAAAGGTGATCCCCTATCTCCATTACTTTGTATTTTTATAATGGAACTTTTATTAAAATGATCACAGGTCTCATGGAAGGTGGATTTCTATCTAGATTTGCATTGGGGTGAAGCAAGAACTGCCACTCTTGAGATGACTAACCTCTTATTTGCGAAAGATACTCTTGTCATTTGTGGAGCTAACTAAAATCACATTCAAGCTTTAAGGGTTCTCTTATTTACTTCGAATCAACATCGGGCTTGAAAGTGAACTTGGTCAAGGTAGAACTAGTTCCAGCTGGAAATATTTCAAGTTTATTGAGCTTGGCCAATATTTTGGGGTGCAAAGTTTCAACCTTGCCAAAGAAGTATCTCAGTCTTCCCTTAGATGTTCATTTAGGTCGAAATATATATAGGATGAGGTGTTGGAAAAATGGAGCATAAATTGGCTAGCTGGAAGATCATGTACTTTTCCAAAGGTACTATAGTTACTTTGATTAAAAGTACTCTTTCAAAATTCTCCACATATTTATTATTATTATTATTATTATTCTCACTACCCTGTAAGGTGGTTCATTAGTTAGAGAAATTACAAGATTTCTTATGTGGAAATGGATGAAGAAGTTAAGTTCCATTTGATTGATTGGGCCGTGGTTTTACTTGGAAGTGCGAATGAGGATTGGAAATTCAAAACTGGTTTTCAATAAGGCCTTATTGGGTAAGTGGTTGCGAAGATACCAAAAACAAAAGGGAGCTTTGTGGAGGGTTATAAGAGTCTTGTACTGATAGGTTGACTGATAATTGCAATTTTCTTTTACATATTTTTTAAACATCTTTAAACATTTTTTTAAATACACAAATTCACTAATAATTACTTCCTCAACCACTAAGAAGAAAAAAAACATCGGTCAAACTATTGATTCATTAAGCATTTTTAGGATTATAATATATCTCAAATATGATGGATATTGGGAAGAACGATGCTTGAATGAGGTGAGCGGATCACATGAGTTGGGGCTTTCGAAACACAAAAAGAGGATGAACAATCTTCGCTTGATATATATTCTTTGTAGTTGGAGATGGTTCCATAATTAAATTCTAGCATGGTTTATGGTGTGATGTTCAAACCCTAAAGAAAGCTTACCCAACGATCTACGGTATTGCACGGAGACAAGAGACTTCAATTGCAGATCTTATGGGGTTTATTTAGTGGTTTCCCTCAATGGAATGTTATCTTCTATAGGGCTACATAAGATTGGGAAATTGACACATTTACTAATTTCTTTAATCTTGTATATAATTGTAGAGTGAATGGGAGAGCTGACCAAATGTTTTGGTATCCATCCAAGAGAGGGAGCTTTACTGTGCATTCTTTCTACAAGTCCTTTATGACACAAAATATAAATTTGTTCCCATGGAAGAACATATGCTTCCCGACAACTTTTTTCTTTGTATAAACAGCTTTAGTAGGGAAGATCCCCACCCTCGATAGCCTAATGAAGCATTGAATCATTGTGTTGGATTAGTTTTATACTTGCAAGAAAATTGGGGAATCCATGAACCACTTATTATGGCATTGTGATGTGGCTATGAGTTTATGGAATGCTATCATTGCTAGGATGAGATTCCATTGGGTGAAAACAAATAGAGATGAGATAGGAGTTTTGAGGATTATGAAAAGACAATGGATGATGGTGGAACCTTTTTTTTTTTAATTTATTAATACTTTATTCTATTAGTCAATTGTAATATTTTAAAGGCACGAATGTACATAATTTTCTTATATTTTTAGACACTCACGCGTAGATATTATTCTTGTATATGTATCGGATACTTGGAAATGCCTATTTTTAATAAAGTTGTTACCCACTGACAAAAAACAGTAAAGGACGGTAACCAATAACCATTGAGTGGTTACCGTTTATGTATTTTTCCGCAATTCTCCCACTGAGCTTATGTGCACATACATCTAAAAAATATCCATACATTTTTTTTGGGTTATTTACTTATTAAAATCATAATTAGAATTTAAAATAAGAGTTTTTCATTCTTCTGTATACAGTTATTTTTATATATTTTATTTATATGATTGATCAAAACAGTTATTTTATATTAAAAAAAGTGACGTAATCAATCAAATTAATGAAAATCTTAATAAATATAAAAAAGTGAAAAAAAAACCCGCATTTTCATTAATGACACCGCTATAACTATTTTCTAAAATTTTTTTATTAATAATTTAGTATTTAAAATAAGTCATTTTACCTCCAAATTGACGTGCCATCCGTATCACCAACATAGAACATGATAATGTTTATTAAAAAATAAAGAACATGATGATATTTTATTTATATAACAAGTTTATAATCAAATTTTTTTGTATAAATTAAATATTAATTAAATTATAAAAGACTATAAATTATGAAAACATATAATTTATAAAAAAAGTAGAAATTGATGAATTTTGAGGTAGATCATGGATACTTCGTAGTAATAATATAAAGAATTTTAAAATGTATGTTCATAAACTCAAGTAATGCATCGCTTTAATTATTAAAATAAAAGTTGATGCAACATGATTTTATATCATTAGTATGTTTAATGTGTTAATCAATTAGTTTACAAATAGATTTATAATTAATATAATTTTTTTGTATTTTAATGTTGATTGATTGATTTTTTTTATTATTTAATTAATAATGCTAAATATAGTCTTCGTTTATGTAAATTTTACATATTTTTATTAAAGAAAAATGGGATTTATTATATAAAATAAATAAATATTTTCTTGTTAGTTATAATTTCTAAATTTGTCAACTATTTTTCAAAAGGGTACTCAATTATTGACTTTAAGACCACACAAATTCCTATTTAAGATTTGATCCCCGTGAACTAAAGGCAGCGTTGTTTTTATTTTCACGAACAAAATAAAAGCTTCTCTCTCTCTCTCTCTCTCTTTCACTCTCGCTCATCCTTCCAGGCTTCCTGTGTGCTCCGAGGCTGTGATGCAGAGGAAGAAGACCCAAAAGGGTTGGTGAATCTCGTGGAGGCAGCTCAAGAATCCATGGATTTGCAGAGGCGTTGCTGGGTCGTCTTCTTGTTAGCTTTGATTTCAATTGTTTGTCATCCTTGGAATGCGAGAGCCGGGGACATAGTTCACGACGACGATTTAGCTCCCAAAAAGCCCGGCTGTGAGAACGACTTCGTTCTAGTAATACCCATTTCTTATTTCCGTGATTTGTCATCTCGGTCTTGCTTAATTTGTCTTTTTTTCTTTAATTATTGGCTTTTGTTGATGGGTTAGTTGTATCGAAAAATACTATTTCGCTAATTATAAAATATATCAAATTTCATTTTTTTTTAAATTTTATTTTTAAATTTGGAGCTAATATTGCACCCACTTGCAAACGGAGATGGTGAGCTCATCTTTTTTTTTTTTTTTTTTTCAAAACCCTTCTGTTGTTTTTTCCCGATTTATTTGTTAGCCTTTAAAGACTTCAATTGGTCTGGAGCTTAGTTTAACGTTACTTCATTGAGGAAAGGTTTGTACATATTTTCCTCCTCCAGAATTTGTGCTTGTTTTTATCTTTGCTTTTGTTTTCTTCTAAAGACTTCTGTTTCACTTGAGGTTGGGGCCTGGGCTTTGGTTTTTTCCTTTTTAACTAATTTTTTTTCTATGCATTTTACATTCAGCATTTTCTCCGGTGGTTGCCGGTTTGTATGTATCATATAATAGAGGGTACTAGACGCTTGGATTTTTAAGTGTTAATGATACCGCTGACTCAGGTAATCTAGCTTTGAGAATCCTACAAGGCAGAAGTTAGAATTATGAAAAAACTTGTCTACTTTCTTGAGTCATAATTGGGAACTTTCTCAAGCTGTGTGGATTGGCATTGAATGTACGTGCTTTTGGTGAGCCAATACTGGAGGGACATGTACTAATGATTTGGAGCCTTATATCTCCTTTAATTTAGTCTTGCATATTTTCTTATCTGTAAATCGAACGTTTCTTATCTTTAGGTAAAAATTCAGACTTGGGTTGATGGCATAGAGGATGCTGAATTTGTTGGTGTGGGTGCTCGATTTGGCACTACCATTGTGTCAAAGGAGAAAAATGCAAACCAAAGTCGTCTTACTCTCTCAGACCCAAGTGATTGTTGCAGTAAACCAAAGAAGAAGGTTTTTTTTTTCCCTTCTATCCCATACATTCTAGATGTTTATATATGATCGTGCTTTTTGGGAAAATGTACTTACTGATGTCAACATGTGCATGATACTGTGATTGGGTGTTGTTAGCTTGCTGGAGATGTTGTAATTGTGCATCGAGGGAACTGCAAATTCACAACCAAGGCAAATGTTGCAGAAGCTGCTGGTGCTTCAGCTTTACTCATTGTAAATAACCAGAAAGGTAATCAGCATATCTGATTTTGTTTTTTGATGCACGTGTTGACAGTAGAGTATTTAAAGGTAAGTAAATAAACTTGTTATAATACCTGAGAAAAGAATTTTGAATAATGAATAACATTATCCCTTTTTTCTTAACATGTATAAGGGTGTTATATATTTTTTTTTGGTAAGTAATATAAGGTTGTTACATTGATTATCTATGATAAGCTAAAATTCTTAGATAGTGGTCCAGAATTAAATTACTGAAAGCTAAAGGTCTAGATATACACCTTTATTCACTTTTTTTTTTTTTTTAAGTTGTTTCTTTTTCCTTCAGAACTTTACAAGATGGTTTGTGAGCCAGATGAAACTGACCTAGATATACACATTCCTGCTGTCATGCTCCCGCAAGATGCTGGTGCTAGTTTGGAAAAAATGCTAATGAATAGTTCAAGAGGTAAGCATTTCCTTGTTCTTCATAATCACAAAGCAACAGGGAACCAGATGTCCAAAAGGATTTTTGTTAATCATAGATTTTTTGTTGCTTTGAACATGTAATTATCTATTTGGATCTCACTCAGGCGACAAATCTGTGGCATCTATTTTAGGTGCATAGATTTTCCCACTGCTGCTTTTATACAGCTTACTTAATTTTCCGGCTTTCTCTGCAGTGTCTGTGCAGCTATACTCTCCACGGAGACCAGTAGTTGACATAGCGGAGGTATTTTTATGGTTGATGGCAGTTGGTACCATCTTATGTGCATCTTATTGGTCCGCATGGAGTGCTAGAGAAGCAGCTATTGAACAAGACAAGCTAATAAAGGTCACCTTTTTCTATTCCTAGCTAAATAGGTTTAGCCTTTCCTAAACTAGTGTTCTTCTCCTTCTCTTTACAGCTGAAAATACTGGCTAAGTTACTATATATCTTATTCTTGCAGGATGCTGTAAATGAAATCCCGAGTACCAAGGCCATGGGCACTAGTGGTGTTGTAGACATCAACATAACATCTGCTGTCCTGTTTGTTGTTATTGCTTCATGCTTCCTGGTTATTCTGTACAAACTTATGTCATTCTGGTTCGTTGAGCTTTTGGTTGTTCTTTTCTGCATAGGCGGTATAGAGGTATTCCCTGCTTCATAATTATGAATTTGCCTTCATGCCTGCATTTGTATATGGACACGGAAAAGCATTACACAAAAGTAATATGAACCTTGACTCAAATCTGAACATATTTGACTCGGTTTGTCTTTGTTACATTATACTCTTTTTAGTCTACATTTTTTTCTCTATTGTTTCTGAGTGAAGCCTAACTTTGTAGTTCCTTGTATATGCAGGGCTTGCAAACTTGCTTGGTTGCTTTATTATCAAGGTACATAGTATCTCTTCCTGAAAAATGAGTCAAATGGCTTTCAGCATGTTACACAAATATGTATTGGAGCAACTATTCAGACACATGGGCACTTGCTGGCTGTTGGTATAAATGTTGCATCTTTGCCTTAGGAGGCTCAGTGCTTGCACTTTTATGTTCCCTTACCTGAACTCTGTTACATTAGATGATCGGTAGAAGCTTAACTAGGCCAACAACTAATGACGAACGCCCTCTTTGAATATGAATGTTTTGTCCATTAACCAATCTTCTTTATATATGTGCAAAGTCAAATGCACAAGCTTTTAAAATCTCAACTTAAAAAACTGTAAATTTTTTGTAGCTTTGGCAAAGATTACTGTGTTGGCCCCTGTTTCTCTTCATGTGCTTCTATATCTTTCTTATTTGATTACTGATTTAAAAGATTTAGTACGCTGTTAGATGAGAGATTTTGTTTCTTAATTTTTTTCAATGTCTATAACTAAATCTCCACATCCTTGTGCAGGTGCTTCAAACGTCCTGGAGTTTCATATATCAAAGTACCTTTCTTTGGAGCCGTCTCATATCTAACTTTGGCTGTTTCTCCACTATGCATAGCATTTGCTGTTGTTTGGGCAGTTAAACGAAATGTATCCTTTGCCTGGATCGGTCAAGATATACTTGTAAGGATAAACTTCAGTATGTTGCTTTTATTTTTTTCAATGATTAGAAGTATTACATAAGAGACCAAAGGGTATTACACAATAGGTCTGTAAGTTAACAATGTTTATCAATGGTACACATTAGCTCCTTTAGATGACAAAAGAGTTCACACATCTATCTTGAGTTCTTGATTGCAGCCTTTTTGATTCTTTGAGTTCTTGATTGCAGCCTTTGATTCTTTCTTGGATTCTTTTCTTTAGCCTTGTCTTCACTCCTACACCCTTAGCCAATTCATCATTCCTTAGACAGTCAATTGCTATTGACTGCAAATTTAACATAGGTTAAACTTGTGGCCTGAAGCCTGTTCTAAGTTATCTTATTGACTTTTAGGATAAGGTGTGATGACTAACACTTATTTGTCTTTTACTTGTCAATCAGGGAATTGCACTGATAATCACTGTCCTTCAAATTGTACATGTTCCCAATCTCAAGGTACTGATTCAAACTCCCATCATTTTTTTGCTGAGGAATGATCTGGATGAGGCTGTCTTTTTTCTGATGTCTCATATCAAACATTATGATGGTGTGCATAAAAACAATATCACATTAGTAAATTGCACGAGACGCTGTATGTGCATATCCATATCTGTTCATTTGAAATTTCGAAAGAACTTTCAGTAGGCTGGGACTTAAGTTTGCACATTGGAGAGCATATTGGCATTGTTTAATGTGTTCGACTCTTTGGGTCCACTAAGGCTGAGAATAGCTTGTGGGTGAAATCTTTATTATTATTTTATGTTTTTATGTCTTTATGCTTGATGTTTTTGTCTTTATTATCCTTGTTCCATCTCACAATAGATAAAAGTTTAGAAATGGTATGTATTTAATGAAACAATCTTCTTAAAATGTTCTTCCATAGGTAAAGAATGGTAGTTTCAAAAATTCAGGGTAAAATGGAGATTTATATGGATAAATGTTTTTTTTTTTTAATTTTACTTTATTTTTTTACGCACACTTCTCTTTTGAGATGGAGGGGGTTTATTGACTAATCCTTTACAATTATTTTGTAACTATTTTGTTATTGATTAGTTTTACTTCATGTCAAGAAGTGTATAGATGGAATGGACTTGAAAAGCATTGATATGCCTAAGAATTGAGTAACCATTCTTCTGACTTGATTCTTAATAATTTGGTAATCAGGTGGGTACAGTTCTTCTCAGTTGTGCATTCCTATATGACATCTTTTGGGTGTTTGTTTCTAAGAAGTTGTTCCATGAAAGTGTGATGATTGTGGTAAGTAATCAATATAAGCTTACTCTACGACTGATCAAGATAAATAGTTTAGACTATTAGGGCCTTCAAATGCTGAAAAGAACATCCAATCATTTATATATTTTCCACAGGTAGCTCGTGGTGATAAAAGTGGTGAGGATGGTATCCCAATGCTACTGAAGATTCCACGCATGTTTGATCCTTGGGGTGGATACAGCATCATAGGATTTGGTGACATCCTATTACCTGGACTGCTAATAGCGTTCTCTCTTAGGTCAAAGCTCCTTTTCTCCTATGCAAGATTTTGTTCTTAATTGCTTTATACTTGTTAGCTTGAGCTATGAAAGAGTGTTGTTCTTTCTGGTGCTGTCCAATCTCTAATCGTTTTCCCCTTTTTTTGGTTGGGTTTTAAAAAAGTAAATATTTTTATTTTTCTATGGTCGCCCTTTTTTTCTTTGCCTGATTGGGCAGCTGTAATCTACATGTTTGGATTGTCTAGCTTACATGGAGTTTTACTTTTAGCCATAATTTATTCAAAGAGCTATAGATTTAAGTAATAAAGTTGGTTGATTTTAAGAGTATGAGAACCAGAATAATAGGATAAGAAACTTCAATTAATTTATTCATTGTAAGTGATTGTTCTTATGCTTCCTTGGAGTGTTGATTTGTTTTTGAATGCTCAAAACGCCCCTTGTTTGACCTAGAAGATGCAGGACAGAAATTTTAGTTCTTACAACAGAAATTCCATGTGGCACTGACCCCAGTATATCAAATCCTCCATACCCGTTGCCAAAAGGGAAAAAAAAAAAAGAAAACAACGAAGAATCTAGATAGTTGTTAGATTCCAGAATTTCATCCGTTTCCCTTTTCCGATCATAATTGCAATTTTAGCATGCTTTAAAGTAGTGCCACCAATGAGGAAACCTTATTGCTGTCCCTTCTGGTTGTGACTCTTTTCCAATCCTTGGGTTCTTAATCTAATCTGTACTTTGATGATTCTTGTGGTGGCATATGTGTATCAATATCTTGGAATATCCTTGCAGGTATGATTGGCTGGCAAATAAGACTCTACGAGCTGGATACTTCTTGTGGGCAATGCTTGCATATGGATTAGGTAAGAAATGATAAACAAGTCTCCTTTCTCTTGTTGCTTCTCAAAAAGTCTACTTTCTCTTGCTGTTTGTTATAATTATAATTATTTTTATTATTATTTTGCAAAGCAACCTCGACCATCCTTATCTGACAATAAGACTTATCATGAAAAGATACTAAGTTGACTATACTATACACATCATTTTCCAGTGTCTATCATCACATCTTTCATCAAGCAGGGATTGTTTTTTGGCAGGTCTTCTCATTACATATGTGGCATTGAACTTGATGGATGGGCATGGCCAACCAGCATTGCTTTACATCGTCCCATTCACCCTCGGTAATTTTCGTACAGCAAGTCCCGAAGGCCATATTGGATTGCAAAATGTCTTACTGTTATCTGGTCATTTTTTTGACATATGCAGGAACATTCCTGGCATTGGGGAAAAAGAGAGGTGATCTCAGAGTCCTGTGGAGTAGAGGAGAACCTGAGAGGCCCTGCCCACATGTCCAACTCCAACGCTGTGAAGAATCCAATGAATAAAAAAATAAGATCAACTTCATGTATTATGTCATCGTGTTTTCTAGCGTATTTGCTGATATTGGAGTTCTGTTATATAGCCCACCAGCTTAGCATAACATGGTAATTTGTATTTACCTTGATCTCCTTTATATAAACTAGGAGCTCCTTGTCAATCAAGAAATGTATGTATTTGACCTTTTTGAGGTATTTTTTTACCCATTGATGCATTAAATCAAGATAAATGATATATATAGTCTTAGGGTCTGCAAGCTTTGTAGACTCATTTTGAAAAAAGTTGGTAAATCTGAAATTTACATGAAAATTTTATTTTTTTAATGGCTTTGCTACCTATCATCTTACACAAACACAACACATGTTTTTATTTTTTATTTTTTTATTCTTATTAAACCAATTGAGCTTTTCTACTCATCGTCCATACTCTACACATTTGGTAAAGGAAAAAAAATAAAAATATCATATGGTGCATGGTGTAGAGAAGATGATGGGTATAAATTTTCTTTTTTTAAGGGTGAGTTATATTTTTCAGATAAAGTACAGAGATTTGTACATTTATTACTGTATTCAGCATTAAATTAGCATTAAGGAGTTTGCTTAATGTAGAAGTTTGTAGTTGACTTTTTATCATTATAGTGGGCCTCATAGTAAGCAGTATGTTTTACCTATGCACTTGTAACTAGTGAAACTTGTGAAAGGAGGAAGGGGCCATGGCTCTCTCCATCGTGAAGGAGTGCTTTGTTGAGGAGAAGGAATTGACCTTTGTTTTTCATCTGTTCTCTTTGATAACGCAGCTTGGCATGTTTAGTGAAATGACACTCGTTAATTTTACCAGAGTATTCCAAAACAAGTGCAAAGTCTTGGGACAGCCTGATTGTGAAAGTCCAACAAAAAAATCATTACACTAGAATATACCCGAATATATTTTGGTATAAACTTGCCACAAAGATTAGGATTATATAGAAATTGATGTAACTACAATATGATACATTAAATGAATAAAATATAAAGGTACAAGATAAGAATGTGTCAGTGTCATTGTGAGCAGAATGTGTCATTAATATATTATTGCTTGTAATAGAAGAGAATAGTATATATATTTCTTTGGAGTAAAATAAAAAAATTATAAAAAAAAACAGATTGTAAGTTCATCACTTGACATTAATTAGTGAACCGTGAAAGTCAAACACAAGAGGTTGTTTGGATTTGAAGTTTATCTCAATTTATTTTATTTTATTATTATAAATTTTTTAAATTTTTACATCAAATATAATAAATAATTTAATTTTTTTAAATTTTAAAATTAAAATTATATTAAAAAATTATATTTTAATAATATTTTATTCAACTTTTAAATTTTATTTCATCATATCTCTTATCAACTCAATTCCCTGTCCGAACCTCCCTTCCTAACCTGTATTTAAAAAAAAACAGTAGGTAATCGTCACCATTTTCTTCTCATTATTTAAAATGGGATTTCTCTTTCTTGGGTTTAACTTGTCAGGTAGATGGACCCATGAAAGGGATACTAGTCATAAGAAATTCTTAGTCAATATGTATTAAAAACTACTATAATTTCTTAGTTCCCATTAAGGCATTTTATATTCTTAGGTCAATTTGTCTTGATACATAAATAAATGAATAAATAAATACTTGTGAGAAAATGTATCCTACTTCTAAAATTACAAAGTACAATATAAAAGGTTTCTCCCCCTAACTTAAATATAAGTGTTAATGTCGTATTTCATGTCTTTAGACTGGGGTTTTAGTAGTTTGGATATTTGGTCTTTGGCCTAGAAAGACAAAGAAAATACTGATGGGAGGTGGCCCTTATAGTGGCCGAAGAGCTTCTGATGCCAAAGTCAGTAATACTTCAGGAGAGTATGCAGATGGGTAGTGAGAGTTCAGAGAAATCAAGAGTATAACTCTTTTTTGATACTTATGGGTTCTCTATTATACCTAGCTTGAGAATCAAGCAGCCATGCCCTGTGGCTGGGGGAGGGGATGTCCTCCTAAAATCCCTTATGTCATGTTCATTTAATGCGGCGTGACCATTTGAGGAACGCATTTAATGCAGTGTGATCCTATATTTCATATTAGGGTTCAGTTTATTTGAGATAACGTGTTCTTCTTCTCTTTTTGCCAGCATAAATTTCCTGCACTTCTTGGTTAATGGATTTGACCTCTACTTCGAGGCCCCGAATCCGATTATACAGGTTGAGAACCCTTTAGCCGAGTTGACAGATGGCTTGTTCCGTACAAGCCTCTGAGTATTGGGCTCAACCTCTGTGCCTTTTGGGTCCGGGGAAAAATCTCTTAATAATAAGTATCAAAGATTTAAATACCATACCGTACCAGCCACTGGTCCGGTATAGATATTATATCTATTTCGTATTGCCCTAAATATTAGCCGGTATTTCGACTTTTACTTTTATTTTTTATTTTTATTTCTTCAAATTATAAGTTTATTTTTTATTCCTAATTCAGACTAGGTTATGTATAATATATATATATTTATGTATAATTTATTCATATATAGACTATTATTTTTGAAATATAATATATATTTATATATATAATTTATTTATATATCGACTATCCCGAAACGGTATCGGTATCGAAATATTTCATTAAAATGCCTTGACCAGTACAACATCTGATACGGTATTCAAAACTTTAATGAGTATATCCCTCCTCATGGTCCATATTAAATAACGGTTGAATTAATTTCAAACCACGGATTGGAGGTGCTCTAAAATGTTATATGATAAATTTGAGACTTAAAAAAGAATATTAAAAAATGAAACTTATACTTTTAATATGGCTTGATATGATAAATTAAATCTATTTTATAATAAAAAGAGTTTTCAATGTGAAATTATGTAAATTTATAAAAATAACTTTTTTCGTGCATACATATATATATATTTATATATCTCACATTTTCATCTCTCATATTATATTATAATATAGAAGAAATATTCCATACATATCCTTTCCTAATAACATTAAATCAAAGTATAATAAACATCAATAAACCAATTGTTAACACTCCCTTTGTGACAATATTCCAAAAAACAAATGATTGTAGAGAAATGCCATAAAGAAACTGTATAAAAGTAAATTTGTAAATTTATATAACTTAATATAGTATATGAGATTGTAAATTATTTTTATTATAAATAAATCTAATATAACATATCAAACTACTTGAATTTATAAATTTATTTTTATAAGATTTTTCGTTACTAGTAAAAACTTTATCGTTCATGATAGTGTAGCATGAAGAATTAAAATATTGCACGTGCCTGTAAACCATTCCGTGCATGTAGCAACACTCGTTACTACTAATAATAATAACAATAATAATAATAATAATAATAGATCCAATTAGTAAATTTTATTGAATATTGTAAGTAACATTAGGAATTTAGGATAATTTCGGCCTGTTTGGATATTGAGATAGTCTCAACTCATCTTATTTTACTTTATTTCATTTCATTTTAATATTTAAATATCATTTAAATATAAATAATTTTTAATTTCAAATTTTTAATTTTTTCATATAATCATAATCTAATCATTATAATTTTTTCAAAAGATAAAACATAATAAACAATTCAATTTTTTCTTTCTTATTTTTCAAAACCCAATAAAACATTTTAACTATAACTATTTTACCATTATTCATAAATTATTTTACTACTATTAACATATTTATCATTTAATCTCATTTATGTGTGGTTTGGATAGTGATAAGAGACTAGATGATATGGTTTTGAATAAAAGTTGAATAAAATATTATTAAAATATTATTATTATTTAGAAATTTGAAAAAGTTGAATATTATTTATTATATTTTATGTAAAAATTTTAAAAAATGATAATGATGAGATGAGATTAAACATTTTCATTATCCAAATAGAGAATATCGAAATGAAGCCTTAATCTTGAATGATAAGTTTTAGTAGTGACTAGCGAGTTATGAATAATCCTTTATCTCTATCAAGGCTTTGTTTGAATAATAAGTTGAGTTGAGATAAATTGTATTCTTTATAAATAATAGTGAATTGAGATGATGAAATGAATTTTATAAAAATCATCTAAAATGAGTTTATTTATAAAAAATTGAAAAAAGTTGTAAATTTTGCGTGTAAAGATGTGTTTGAATTGAAAAAAATTATAAATATTAAATATAAAGAAATTTTAAATTGAATGATATTTATTGATTTGTAAATTAAGTATTTATATATTAAATTTAGATTAAAATTAAATTAATGTTAATTTATTTGAATATCTTCCAACATCCAAACAAGCCAAAAAAAATTATATTTGACTTCTTCTAAATTAAGCGATAACATTATAAATTATTCCTTAAGAACTTGATGTCAGAGATTATTAGATAATTTTGTTTAAGATGTATACTATCATTAGTAGTTGAGTATATCTATAAAAAGTCGAAAATAAATTGTCATGAAAGGTTATTGGGCTTAGGTCCTTGCTTTGGGGGGGGGGGGGGGGGGGGGGAACTGGGCAGATTATTAATGGCCGAGTGGGGCCAAGCTGACCTAGTAAAGTAGAAAAACAGGAGACACTGAAATCACATAGGTAGCACGTGGCCACATCATAGAGGTTTGAGTGTTGTGTCCGTCAGCCTGCATTGAGCAGAGAAGCCACTGGCCGCTAAACAAAAAGAAAAAAAAAAAACAAAATTAAAAAACTTTTTGTTGCTTTCAAAACCAAAGTCTCCAAAAGGCTGAATAGGCAATGAAGGTGGGCCCCAGATATTGAGGGCCGCATGTGAGTTTGAGGTAAACGCATGACCCCCCACAAGGTATCCAATGAGTGCGAGTGAGTTGTCCATCCCATCTGGCAACTCTTTTTTATTTTTTATTTTTTAATTTTTAGGTAAAGATGATTGCAATGAAAAATATGAAAAAAAATGAAAATAGAAAAGAAGAAAAAAGAAAAAAGAAAAGTTAAAAGAGAAGGGCATGTTGTTTCACTTCTACTCTCTTTCAATCATGTTAGGTCATGGAAATAATTAAAAACCTAACAAACTAAACAAGACCAACTTAATTCTATGATCTTATATGTTGTTAATTGAATATCGTATCATTATCTTGAGCCCTCTGACATTTTATAATGAAAATTTATTCGATTAGGAAAAAAAACATATCTCCTGTATCATATTTGATTAATTAAATATACATTATCTAAGTTATATTTTTTAAGAGTATTGTTATATATATTTATAAAGTGTGTAAGCGTCGTGCAGTTATTTTAAAAAATAGTAAGATTTATTATTAAAAAATAATTTTTTATATAAATTACATTTTTATTTATTTTTTTTTTTCAAAATGATTTAACAGTACCTGTGCACTCGTAATTTGATCTATCATTTCTCATTTTGTAAAATCGAAGGCTGTGATAGCACCCTTGCAATTAGGAACATTTTAGAGTTGCAAATAGATTTTTGTAAATTATTCTTAATAAACGATCATTTATTAAGAAGTTGTTGTTTTTAGTGTAGTAAAATCAAAAGATGTTTCACCTTTCAACACATTCAATAATGCATGATAACCCCAAAAAAAAAAAAAAAGTTTGAATGTCATGGTGACCAACTGGCTCTGGAAAATGGACCCTTCTTAACAAGGACTAACCAGAATGCTAAGGTAGTCTCCCTTCATTATTTCATATCTAGCCGTTGGCCCGTTGCCACGTGCTTGCACAAGGTTGTCACTTTCCTAACGGTCACAAAACGGCCACTTTCTTCGAGCCATCCGATGCAGTTCCCGCTTGTGGCTGTGATTGCCCCAAGTCTTACCGTCTCGAAGCTTGAAAGTATCCCCGTTACTGAGGCCAGAGAGAGTAAAAAATAGAGGAAAGAAGAAGAAAAATATTTAGGCAAGTTTCCAATTATTTCATGCTTAAAAATAGTTCAGATTTACGAGATTTATCACATTTAAAAGCTGCAAAACCACAAAAACAAATACTTAAAGTTCACTGAGATTGACCACATCATCTGGCAGAACCCCTTTAATTTTCAAAATTTTTCATGGATTTTATTTATTTATTAAATTGGAAAATTTTATTTATCATTCTTTATGTTACATATTAACATTAATTTGTCATGATTTATTTTTATCTATTTATTTAAATACATATATTAAAGTATTAATTCGTATATTTAAATAAAATACTAAAAATAATAAATTAGTATTAATTAGTATGAGATAATAAGCAATATTTATCTGAATTTCTGAATTAGGTGTAAGGTCAGATGGCCAACGACAGCTAATCGAGCTCATCGTAGAATTTCAAACCCATTAGGAACATAAGAATGGTACCATTAAAAAACTAATAATAATAATAATAATACTTTGCTAGAGGATAAGAACAAAACCAAGCAACCAACCGGCAAACAGTACCTGTCAACATCCTCTGCACTTTCCAGAACAATTCCTGAATAATTTAGAACCCCGCCCCCCCCCCCCCCCCTCTCTTAGTTTAAGCAAAATAGTTTAAGCAAAATAATTATCACTAAACACTGTTAATTTCTTTTACATAAAATGAAAACATTTAAAAAAAAAGGAAAAAAAAAAAGAAAAAGGAAAAAAAAAAGACAGCCCATTTTTGCTTTTAGCCAGATAATAGACTCCCCGTCTATAAAACCCCCTTAACCTTCTTCCCTTCTCCACTTCACAGCCTTTGTTCGAGAGTGCTGAGGAAAATAGCCATCTGTTTGTTTGTTTTCTTGAGAGAGGGAGACAATAACTCAGTAGTAGTGTGAGGGAGAGATGGAGGGAAAGGAAGAGGATGTTAAGCTTGGAGCAAACAGGTACGGAGAGAGGCAGCCCTTGGGCACAGCTGCTCAGACAGACAAAGACTACAAGGAGCCACCCCCAGCTCCTTTGTTTGAGCCAGGGGAGCTTTCCTCTTGGTCCTTCTATAGGGCTGGAATTGCAGAGTTCGTGGCTACCTTCTTGTTCCTCTACATCAGCATCTTGACTGTTATGGGTGTGGGCAAGTCTGAAAAGTGTAAAAGTGTGGGTATCCAAGGAATTGCTTGGGCTTTTGGTGGTATGATCTTTGCCCTGGTCTACTGCACGGCCGGTATCTCAGGTTAGCTTTCCCAACTCTCCTTTTAATGGGTTTTTCCTGCTATGTGTAATGTGAGTCTGACTTTCTTCAAGCTGCTATGGACTTTTTCTTGGAGAAGGGCCATGGAGCTAAATGTTTTCAAGGAAGATGTTTAGTAACCCAAATATTTGTGCTCGTTTTGCAACAGGTGGACACATCAATCCTGCTGTGACCTTTGGACTCCTCTTGGCAAGGAAACTCTCTCTCACAAGAGCCCTATTCTACATCATCATGCAGTGCCTTGGAGCCATCTGTGGGGCTGGTGTTGTGAAGGGATTCGAGAAGTCCTATAATTTCGAGCGCTTGAATGGTGGAGCTAACTTTGTGAACCATGGCTACACCAAGGGTGATGGCCTTGGTGCTGAGATCGTTGGCACCTTTGTCCTTGTTTACACTGTCTTCTCTGCCACTGATGCCAAGAGAAGCGCCCGAGACTCTCACGTTCCTGTATGTATTTTTTGTCCTCTCTTTGTTAACTTTATCGTGTCTTCTGCCATGTTCTTTTCTCGTGAGTGCTTTGCAAGGGCTTTTGATGCTAAATGTCTTGATGTTCCACGGTCGCTTCTTGTGCTATTTACTAGACCTCGTAAAAAGTATTGTGTTTCTTATTTGTTTTCCCCTTGTTTTTGATTGGCACCAGGTGCCTAGGAACGTTCTTCTGATTAATCCCAAGGGTGAACTGAATCTATTTTCTACGAGTGCACTCTGCATAATTTAAAGAGAAATCTTCTAATCCGATGGGGCTTGAGATTGTTTGCCCCAAACAAAATTTGAACCTTAGATTATGTCTGAACTTTACGACTTGACCCAACCCTAGAGGTTTTGATATAAATATATATATATATATATATATATATATATATATATTATGTATATAGTTCTCCAAAAGCGACAATTTAACTTGTACTCTCAATAAATTAAATAAGCTGCTGGGTTCCATGAAATTTGCATTAATTTTTTTTCCTTGGTTTTCTTGTTTGATCTTGTTTCTTGCATGCTCTGCGCTGTGATGGCTTTGTCTGTGTGTGAGATATGTGGGGTTCCTTTTAGGTGAGAGACCTCGTGGGTGTGCGGCCCACCACACATATAAAGCACTGTAAGACACTACGACCAAGGCCATGGGCTTTCTTTAGTCTTTATTAGGTTGGCGAGATTAGTCTCTTCTTTATAGTCCCTTGGCACTCTGGCTCTCATCCACTTTGGATTAGAAAAGTATTAAATGACTAATTAGTCTAGCATATACTTGTCCATCCAATCCATTATCCACCGTTAATTTCGATAGACTACTGTTAAGATTAGCGTGCCGTGCAAATAAAAGGTATCTTAGTATCAGATATTCATGGCAGTAGATTAAAGATTGGAAGTCCCAACTCGTCATTGATGTGACACAAGTACTCAGTGGCGGGGCAAGTTGTTGACTTTTATTTAATTAATTTCACCCATTAAAAACTTCATAGGCGCATTTATATACATTGCACTTGGGCTAAGCCCCTATTATATTTTAGAACAGTTTTAGATATAAATAAATTATATAAAATAAATTAATTAATTAACGTGATTTCGAGACATAAAATGAGAGACATACATTGAGACGAGTTTTGTAAATAATATATTAGAGTAAATTATGTCGATTTATGAGTATTATTTTTACGAGATTCTTTTTTTATAAAGCTATCTAATAAAATTTGTTTCTCAACCTAGATGGTAGCTGCCCCCCAAAATTTGAAAAAAAATATATATATATATATTAATATTTTATAATTTAATAAAATGACATTAAATTTATCTTGTATGGGGCCATGGGCCACCATCTAAAAAATTAATTTGGCCCCTTATTTACGAAATCATCTTGATCTTATAAATTATTTACTTATATTTTTTTATTATTTTAATAATATATATTGTTCTTGACATGATATGTTTTTTTAATATTTTTATTTTAAATTTCATAGTTTTATAAAAAATTGTATAGAAATATAATTAAAAACATTGTTATACGACAAATTCCTGGTTCCGCCGGCCTAGCAATACGTAGTATATATGATATGACTGGATATTGATGCATTAACTCAATATTCAAAGCTTGAATACTCTTATTTGTTTCTTGGTTCTAATGCAGTGTTTGATAAAATGATCTGCAGATTTTGGCTCCACTTCCTATTGGGTTCGCCGTGTTCTTGGTTCACTTGGCCACCATCCCCATCACAGGAACTGGTATTAACCCAGCTAGGAGTCTTGGAGCTGCCATTATCTTCAACAGAGACCGGGCCTGGGATGACCAAGTAAGTATATGTTATGATGACATTTATTCCTTCTACTTTTTCATGCTTTTCAGCCGATGAAATGGATAACATTCTTCTCCTCTTTGCTTTAACCAGTGGATCTTCTGGGTGGGACCTTTCATTGGAGCTGCTCTTGCTGCGATGTACCACCAGATAGTCATCAGAGCTATTCCTTTCAAGACCAGGGCTTAAGATTCTTTGGATCTCAACCCATCTATGTTACTTATCTCTCTTTTGTTACTTTTTTTTTTTTTTTTGTCTTTCCCCCTTCTTTGTTGTGTATTTTCAGAGCCATATATTCCTTCCATGTGCATGTGGTGTTAAGGTGTTAATTATGCGTGTAAATTATGCCATTTTAAGTTTGTGACAGCTTTTAATGGAGAATTCTTTATGTTTTTATATTCCCCAGTTTCTATTAAAAATTCGCTGCCGTTCTTCCTCGGATCCTCTCTCTCGTTGTGCCTGGGGCAAAGTGAGCATCATAATGAGCAAAGCCTTTTTAAATTCACAGTACTGAAACAATTCTGTATGTGTCCCAAGTCAGTTGTGGTCCGACTCCTCTCCTCATCTGCCGTTCTCATTATGTTTTGGAATTAATTGAGGTAAAAGAAAAAAAAAATGGAAACACCAGGTTGTCTGAATGATTATCTTTATATGTCAGATCAAAGACCTAAAGGGCTCCTGGTTTGGCTCCTTTCTAACGAAGTTGTGGGTTGTTGTGGGGGGGGGGGGGGGGGGGGGGTGGGTGTGGGGAGTGGGTGAGACGTTGAAACGAAAGGTGTATCTGCCCCGACACCTTTTTTGCCCACTAAAAATGTGTGGAGTGTTAGAACAGCTAAAGGGAAATATTTTCAGGCTAATGTATTTTACGATTATAGAGCATTACTCTGAATAAATAATCCAATAACAATACGAAAGATTCTATTTGTAGCTAAAAGACATCCAATTTGATTGGCACATTATCCAATCTTCAAAATGGAGGAAAGGAATTAGAAACTCTAAATGTATAGAAAAAAAAAAAAAAATTCTATTTGTGGCATCATATATGTGGGGGGGGGGGGGGGGGGGGGGGGGGGTGGAATTGGCACATTATCCAATCTTCAAAATGGAGGAAAGGAATTAGAAACTCTAAATGTATAGAAAAAAAAAAAAATTCTATTTGTGGCATCATATATTGGGGGGGGGCATGGCAAATTTAATATTTAGATTATGCATGGCAAATTTAATATTTAGATTTTTGTATTTTAAAATTTTACAAAATTGATATAATAATTCAAATTTTTAATATTTTGCAATTTACCTTCATTAATTCTCTCATTAGAGAAAACTAATCCGGACACGCGTCAATCTTTGATTGCCTAACAAAATTGATATGGGGGGGATCATATATTTGTGGCATCATATATGGGGGGGGGGGGGATGCATGGCAAATTTAATATTTAGATTATGCATGGCAAATTTAATATTTAGATTTTTGTATTTTAAAATTTTACAAAATTGATATAATAATTCAAATTTTTAATATTTTGCAATTTACCTTCATTAATTCTCTCATTAGAGAAAACTAATCCGGACACGCGTCAATCTTTGATTGCCTAACAAAATTGATACTCAAAGTTGCAATTTATCTTTATTTAATCTCTCTCGTTGGAAAATTAACGAGAGGACACGCGTAAGTCTTTGATTGCCTAACACTCACACATTAGTAGTATTCTTATTAGTCAATTGGAAAATTGGCATATGGTGGTCTGTTTTTCACATTTTCTTGAATTTCATGCATAATAATCGGTGGTCTTTCATGTATAATTATGACGGGTCTTTTATTTTTAATTTCATGGATAATTTAAACGTAACTTCAAGTAGATGGGCAAGGCTTAGAATTAAAGAGGAAAATTTTCAACTTCGATTATTATTAGCGTGTGTTGAGATTCCATTAAAAGTGAGTGGAACATATAAAATTAGTGAAACCGAAGAAAAAATTACAGCCAAGTTCAAATACTTTAACGCCAAATTTAGTAAATTTAGGCAAAGATGATGATTTCCATGCAATATTTTTAAATTTGGATCGAACAAGGCCTTAAAGTTGAGAAAGAGAAAAGAAAGAATGTAGTAGGATTCTCTTTTGGTACTAAATCAGATGAAGGAAAACAAAAAGATTAAAATTGTACTTATACAAGAAGCACGTGATCTACCAGATAGATGCTTTGTCTTAGGCAAGATGAAGTGTGTATTCAGAAAGAGAATGTGCTATTTTATAAGGAGTAAGTACTGAATAAATAAAAGAAATAAGAAGAAAAAATTATGACGATTAATGCATGTGTCATGCTTCCAATGCTACAATAATACTATGTTCAACAACAAATAGAAATCTTTGCAAGTCGTGGCAGGAGAAATTAGTTATAATGTATTTTGTGGACAGCACAACGCCGTGGTGGTGGACTCAGCACTTGGCAGTACCCAAACAGTGCACGGCGTTACACCTAGATCGCGTGGATCTTGCTGTCACGCAGCACCATCTGGTGTTGCTCATTGCGTAGCACCACGTGCGGTGTTTTGTGTGACTGGTGCTACTTGTTGTTGAATCCAAGGTTTCAAATTTTGTGTAATTATATATCTACACATGAATTTTGATGATAACAAATGAATTTAAAGAATAAAGAAGTTTCAAACTCAAGTTGTCTACATAATGGAGTCAAACACATCAAGAAAACAAGCATGATCAAAAGGGAACAAGTTCACATTAAAGTTATAGAGTAATGTTGTAAATCTCTTCAAAATTCAAAATTAGGATTAATGCTCAAAATTAATATTTTATCATAAAGCATTAAAATACATTTTCCACATGTGCATGAATATTTTTGAAAATTAAATTTAAAAATTTTGAAAGATGGTTGATTGTCATCTTTTACATGTGCATGCCTTGATTAAAGAGTTGAACTTTGAAAATATTAAAGATGATTAATTTTCATATTTCACACGTGCATGTTTTATTTGAATATTTTCAAAAGTGATTGATGCTTTTTTTGACTTATGCAAAAGGTAGATGATTTTGTTTGAAATATTTGAAAAGTAAAGTGTGCTCCTTTTGTCATATGCAAAAAGTAAAAGATTAGGTTTGAATTTTTTGAAAAGTAAAGTGTGCTCTTTTTGTTATATGCAAAAAGTAAAAGATTAGGTTTGAAGTTTTTGAAAAATGAATGATGTTGTCTTTGACAATTGAAAAAGAAGAACCTTTTATTTGAATTTTTTAAAAAAGTGAATGATGTTGTCTTTGACATATGAATTTTTTTTAATTTGAATATGAAGTCTCATATGCCTATAAATAGATCATTTGAGAATTTCACATTTACAACATCCAGAGCATACAACATTCATTCAAAACTTTCATTCTCTCTTCTGAGTCTTCTCTAAGCATTGAGTCTTAATTCTTATTCATTTTGAGAGATATAGTTTGCGCTGTATTATTCTTATTTCACTCATTGAGGAGTGTTTTCTGATAACCTACCCACTATCAACTCTTGTATAAGAAAAATGGTGTATATAACCTTTGTGCGTGTAGAAAGTGTTCTACACAGAGAATAGTTGAATCACCACGTGTAAGGTGATTACAAGTATAGAGGGTGTTCTATACGGATCCTTTGTAGCGGTGTTATTCAAAGGTGTAATATGTTTCCATCTCCACCTGAAGGAGGTTGAATAGTGAATTTGGGGATCTTCAAAGGGTAGCTTAAGGCGAGGACATAGGCAGTGGGGCCGAACCTCGTTAACATACTGAGTTTGCTTCTCTCTTACCCTTGCTCTTTATATTTATTACTGTTTCGTATTTTATTTATATTTTATATTATATATTTGATTTATAATTGTTATTTTTTTAAATATAACTCAATTCACCCCCCTCTTGTGTTAGTCATCTGGACAACACTCGTAATGAGCTACATGGGTAGTGAGATCTCACTGTGCCCATTTGGGTAGCATGGCATCGATGCACATTGCACCATGAGCTAGTCCGAACCACCTCTCACAGTGGTACGGTCAAAAATTACTTCATGCACTCGGAAAAAATATTCTCAACATGCAGTGCATTTTAAATAGATTTGATCAAACAATGCGAGCAAAAGTTAAATCGGGAACAATCAATCTTG
The DNA here is from genome assembly GCF_018687715.1 of Carya illinoinensis. Classification (NCBI taxonomy): domain Eukaryota; kingdom Viridiplantae; phylum Streptophyta; class Magnoliopsida; order Fagales; family Juglandaceae; genus Carya; species Carya illinoinensis. The sequence goes on along the minus strand of NC_056762.1, from coordinate 36,638,441 downwards.
CTCTGATACCAATGTTATAAAAATTATATCAGAATGTACAATGGAAGCGGTATTACCTTATCAAAAATATCTTGAATCTAGTGTGATTGTTTTACAGATTTTCCGACGTTGTTGATCATCCAAAATCTTTACGTATCGATAGTGGAGTGTGCTATGTGTTAATATACCAGAACAACACCCACATATTTCATAACTTAGATGTCAGGACTAGAGAGAACCATTTTGAGAGAGAGAGAGAGAGAGAGAGAGAGAGAGAGAGAGAGAGAGAGAGAGAGAGAGAGAGAGAGAGAGAGAGAGAGAGAGAGAGAGAGAGCTTGTTCATCCAAGTCAAGTATCCAAAGTGGGGGAGGGGCTATGTAGTGTAACCCCCTGGCCAACCATCAAGCCTCATGAAGTGGCTCACTTCATAACCCCCCATGAGAAGGGGAAGGGGTGCCTCTTTCTTACATCTCGTTATCTCAAATTTTTCGTCACAATCTAAATTGATAAATGTAATTTTGTGAAAAATCCAACAATCCATTGGGAGAAAATGAAAAAAAAAAAAATTGATTTCATATAGAAGTTTGAGTTGAAGTGAATAAAATTGTTGAGGAAATGTTATATTTTACAGTGGTAAAATATAGCCGTTAAAAAAAATATCCGTGGGAAGAATATGATCGTTGGAAAAAACAATTAAAAATCTATATCCGTTGGAATAATATGAACATTAAAAAATTAATGTGTACTTTTATAATAAAGAATAAATATTCCCATTACCATTATAATTAAATAAATGAAAATATCAAATTCTATATTTTAATAGAATAATGATATATTTAGATAGTTTGTTATTTGATTTTATTGAAAAATTGTTAGTTATTTTTTAAAAAAAAAAAGTGAATTTCGAATCAAAATTTGGACAAAGAATAAGTAGGCCACTGTAAAAATATATATGATATCGGCACCAAGCTCACAAACTTTCCATTAAGAGATATAAGAAGAAAATAGCTTTATTGTCATTGAAATTAAATTTATATTTACACTAGAGAATATATCTTAAAGATGCCAAAACACTTCTAGGTCGGCCCGGTTTGGATGATCTGGGCTGTACCTCGTCTTTTATCCGCTTATTTAAGCGGTTAGAAATAAAATCTTATTTCTTAGTAATGTTACAGTAATACCATAATAACGCTAACTAACATATTTTTGATATATATAATTATTTATTATAATTTTTTTATTTTATTGTGATATATAATTAGAAAAATATATTTCAAATTTTATAAACTATAGTATAATAAATATATCATATTATAATAATATAAAAATATATTTTGGAAAAATCAAAATATTTATGAGTTTTTAAATTAATAATAGATATTACTTATTTTTAATATATTCATAATATTTTTCACCTAATAATTAAAAATACTTTTCAATAATTGGTGGGACCCACCACTTTATCAAATTCTAAAAAAATTAAAACCATCTCTTCTCATCTCACTATCTAAACACATTTTTTTACAAACTATCTCATATCATTTCAACTCAAAAATCTTATTACTATTTAAAATATTTTATCTCATTTCATCTGAACTTCATAACTAAACGAGACCTTAATATCCTACCGAATTCATAGAATTAATATATATATATATATATATATATATTAAAAATATATCACTCCTTTTACAAAAAAAATATATAGTATAATATTGGATATAGTCTTGAGAAATGATATTTTAAATTATGAAGTGGGCAAACTCCGCATAATCTATTTTAAAAAAGTGGTAAATACAAGACCTATATGAAAATAAATAAATTATTTAATAATAGATCATACTTGTTTTTAAAATAATTATACAGTACTTACGCACTCTATAACTATATATCATATTTTTATTTATTTATTATTATATAGATTTCATACTTATTCACTTTTTTCAAAAAGAATATGTCAGACTTATATACTCTAAATTGTGTAAGCACCGGACACTTTCTTTTAAAAATAGTAAATTTTACTATTAAAAAAACTATATATTTTTAATGTGCATCCCAACAAATTAAAAAAATTAAAAATTGGTGGAAAAAACAGTGTAATAGTTGGAAGGAGTTATTCTATATATAATTATAAATATCGTATAATTATTTTTAAAAAAATTAAAATTTATAATTAAAAAATTTAATTTTCCCATATTAATTTATTTTTTTCAAAAATCTACACATCACTTGCGCATTAACAATTACAAATATCAATTCTCGCTTGGGAAGTTGCCAACTTGACTATATTTAAGTGGAAAGGCTACTCGCTGCCAATGAAAACGCCGGCTGCATCAAAGTGAGGAGTGACACCAGAGTTCGTGAGTTTGTTCTTGGTTGGTATTACCCGGAAAGAAAATGTGGATTTTTGGCTGGAAAGGGCCATCCGGTTTCTCAGCCTGTTCCACGGCAGAGCAAGTTACCCAAGGAATTGATGGAACCGGTCTCACTGCCATCGTTACAGGTCGTTTCTTTTGGTCGGGGGGTATTTTGATTTCGATTTATTCTAATTCTTCATATTCTTATATATTTTTCTGTTATTGGGTTTTTGTGTTTTAGGGGAAAATTTTTTTCAGGACTACGTGTTCGATTTTTTTTTTTTGGAGAATAAATCGATGGGGTTTGTTCTGAATAACTGCTATTGTTCGTTCATGGATTCCAGCTTATTATCTAATCGTGTCAGTTCTTAATAAAAGATGTTACAGAGGATAGAATTGGTAAGAGCACAACAAATGAGAGCTATTGGGAAGACTAAAGGGGGGGTATTATGAAGACGTTCTGTAGAGGGAGTTTCGGATGGAGTATTAGTCTTATGGGAAATAAGTGGTTAGAGTTGGGGAGGTGTGTTCTATTCCAATTCAGGCTTGGTGTATTTTCGGTAGTTTTTCACGGGCTTTTTGGGTCATTAGGAGCTCTTTAGTATGGGCTAGGTGTTTTTTTGCATACGTTTAGTGTAATTGGTTACTCCTATTAATATATATAATATTTTTGCTTATTAAAAAATGAGAGCTCAAACAAATTGAGTATTCTGTCGAATTCATGGATTTGTGAGTTTTTATAGAGTAGTCAGAGTTGATGGAAACCTTGCACATACATGTTGCACGAGTTAGTGTATATAGGTTCACTTTGATGGTTATCTTTCATTCTATTCTGCTTTATTTGAACGATTGATTGATCACAGTCCTGGTCTATTGAAATAAATTTAGTTTCTGTTCACATGTTTGAAACTGTTGCTTAAGATACCAAAATTGGAAACTTGGTGTATATTAGTATTATATTTCAAAGTATCAGTCGAATGATATGGTGAGACTTTATTACTGGGCTCTTTTTAATTTTGCCAAATGTATGCTTATTTTAGAGGTTGCTTTCTTTGGAAAGGTGAATGTAGCAATTTACATTTGTTGATTGAAAGTGTTACCTGGAAAATGAACATAAACCTGTTCAATAGCTCTTTCCTATACATCAAGCTGAACTCCCATGAGAAACAATACGAGAAATTTGGAGAATAATATCTCGTATACGAAATGAGCGCATCCCATGGTAGATTAGTTTTTTGGGATAAAAAGAAGCTATGCTGTGGATACTATAACCAATCACCCCTCCAAAAAGAAAAAAAAAAAAAAAACATCTTTCAACTCTTGACAAAAAAATGATGCAAGCAGATGGTTATGCATTGTGTTGGTTCTCCCATAAGGTTGTTTTCCTTGTTTTTAGACAAGATGACTAATGGAAATTGTTCACACTTTTGGGTGATCTTATGCCACCATCACTTTGTCACTTGTATTGGTGAGTTTCAGAGAAATATAAGAAAATTCTTGGCATACCCTGTTATTGGCCGCAGTAATTAATTAATTCTGCATGTTTTGGAATATTTCGATTCTCACATCGATTTCAATTTCAGGAGCATCAAGTGGCCTTGGTGCAGAGACAACCCGGATTTTGGCTTTGCGTGCTGTCCATGTAATTATGGCTGTAAGGAATATGGATGCTGGTAGGAATGCCAAAGAAGAAATACTTAAGGAAATCCCCAATGCTAAAATTGATGTCATGGAGTTAGATCTTAGCTCAATGGGATCGGTAAGGAAATTTGCATCAGATTATACTGAATTGGGTCGTCCACTGAATATCCTCATGTAAGCATATTTTGCAGGAGCTTTTGTAATTAGTTCGATTCCATTCTCTCAAAGTTATTCCTCTCTCTCTCTCTCTCTCTCTCTCTCTCTATATATATATATATATAAACAAGTGGGTGCATGAGTTTGTATGCCATCATTTGTAGGGGTGAAAATTTTTCTGTTCGGACCGAAAAAACCGACCGGACTGGACTAGACTGAAATCACCCCTACTTGGTCTCGGTCTATGGTGTCTCCAAAATTCGGTTTTTGGTTTGGTCTCGGAGTGTACTTTTTTGACAGGACCAGACCAAAACCGATCGAATCACTTACATATAAAATTTTTAAATATTATATGTATAATATATTATTTTATATAGTATTTATATAAGTTAATGATATAATTTTCTCTAATCTATCACCATTGAACATACAAAATATAAAATAATATATGCTATCAATTAACTAATATATCATACGATAAATCATATGATAATATATGTTATATTATGTAGATACATACTTTACTAAAGTACTAATTTAGTAACTATTAACATCATAAATATAATTATAATTAAGTATTTTTTTAATGAGTTACTTGCATAATCCACATTAAATAGCTCACTTAATTTTGATTTTATTAATTTAATTAATTTTTTGTATTAATTTATCTACCAAAAAAAAGGAGGAAAAAAATGATCTTAGCTCATATGGACCGAGTTGGACAGATTGGACTGACTGAATTGATAGCTAACGGTTTGGTCCGGTCCGAAAAAGAGTTTGAACTTTGGACACATCTGTGTCCACCTCTGCATGTTTGGACACATTGCTTTTATTTTTCTATTTCATGGAACTTTTTAAAAAAGGAGACCCCTACACCCACTAAGTGAAGCAGACACAGACAAAATCTCGTTTTAATTTCAGTTTTAAGATTGGAAACTTACCAACTAGAACTGAAATTCTGTATTGTTTGTTTGAAAGCAACAATGCAGGGGTGATGGCATCTCCGTTCACACTTTCTCAAGACAATATTGAGCTGCAGTTTGCAACTAACCATTTAGGTATGTTCCTCTCAAGCTCCTTTGATCTGCATTGAGGCTGCAGTAATCTTTTATCAGGAATAGTCTTGACAGTATCAAAACAGGGAAACATAGTTACACTTTCCTTTTTTCTTTTGTTTTTCTGGGGAATCAGAGATAAAGATTGTCTCGGGATCTGAAAAGCTGCCCATCATGCACTTCCCATGACATATATTAAAGATTTTCTGTTAATACAGTTGCTACTTACCCTTCAAGTGAGTGGAATATGGAGTGCTGAGGTCTTAGTTCATTTTGCAGGTCATTTTCTTTTGACAAACCTTCTATTGGAGACAATGAAAAAAACAGCTCATGAAAGCAAGAAGGAGGGAAGGATTGTTAATTTAGCATCGGAGGGTCACCGATTCACATATCATGAAGGAATTCGTTTTGATAAGATCAATGATGAATCGGGGTAGACCTTTGACTGGAAAATTTGATGACTTTTAAGTAACATATGTTTTGTGGTTCTTATAACTAACAATGCTTTTTCCCCAATTTTGTATTTTATTTGATAATTAACAGATATAACACTATTTATGCTTATGGACAATCAAAGCTTGCCAACATATTGCATGCTAATGAGCTTGCGAGGCGTTTGAAGGTACTTATTGCATATAAGCCATCATTTATTAATCCTGATAGGAAGAAAATTGTAAATCTGATCGTGGATATCCTCCTTGTTAAGAAATTTTTAGTTTCTTTCTATATTATTGGAAATTATATTTTTGAGAAACTGTGTTCAATTCCTGAATTACTGACAAGGAAAATGCTTATGCAAGCCTCGCATTGTATCATGTATGATATTGATTTAATATAGAAATAGCTTCCAATGATGAGAAGTGTTATTGAACGTGGTTGGGAGTCCAGTAAATATTTTTCCTTTAGGACATTTGCAATAGTTGTGTTTGCCTATTTTTCTTGTTTACTGATAAAAAAAGAAGCAGAAGTGTTTGCCTATTTAGATTCTGTCATTTCAATATCTTCTCCTGGTGACACCAGATCCTTCCAGCTAAGTTCATGCATAAGTGGTCCACGTGAAATCATCTGAAAATAGATACTTAAGTTCAAAGTTATCATTTACTTGAATTGTGATCAAAATTCTAATAGTAGTTAAATGGTTTGAGTTAAGATGTTTTATGGGGTTTTGGGAAATGAGAAAGAAAAAGTTGAATAAAAATATTATAAAGTTAAAATGTTGGTTAGAATATAATTTTTTAATATAATTTTTGTTTTGGGATTTGAAAAAGTTGAATTGTTTTTTGTGTTTTGTTTGGAAGTTTGGGAAAGTTATAATGATTAGAGGAAAAAGTTCAAGATTTGAAATTGAAAGGTGTTTGTATTTGTGGTTTTTGAATGTTGAGATGAGATTAGATAAGACCATCTTACAATCCAAACGGGGCCTTATTGTCGAGAATTAGAAAAGAGATGAAAATAAAGAGTTAATATTCATATCCTGGAGAAAGTACAAGAATGTGAGGTAAGTGCTTGTAATCATACTGTGCCAGATGTACCGGACTTTATATTTTAGATTTTTCATTGCTGTTATCTTCCGTTTTCTCATCCTCAGCAGCTAGGCACCAAACTTCTTTCTTCTGTTGTCTATGATACTTCTTGTTAAATTACTTGATTGGTGACTCCATTTACTTTTATTGGAATTTTTTTGTAAGGCAATCAAAGATTTTATTAAAAGTGCAGTAGGCATAGCCCACTTCTATTAGTAATTCAATTGAACCTATGTATGGTAAAAAGTTAAATCCTAATAAACTATCAATTGCTAGCTTAACTTGCAAATGATGAAGAGTGTTTTTACTTTGTGACTCTGGCCTGGCATATAATCCGTATCCTGGTGTGCATGATATCCTCAGGCACAAATAGGTGAATGATAAATAAAGCAGTATCTTGATAGAGTGTGTGCATGATCGAATGAAACATCTATAAACTTTCCTTATTTTGGCTAGCTCCAGAAATAAATTCTGAAGTCACTGCAACTCGCCTGTGCTTAAAGGAGCTCACTCATTTGGGGTCTTTTTACCAAGTTTAAATAAGTGTACATAGATCAAGCTTAGGAAGTTGTATATAATCAGTAACTATGGAAGATTGTAAGTGAGACATAGTTGCTGCATTGACCACTACCGAATCTTACCACCATTTGATTCAATATAAAGATCATGGTGTAAGGTCTACTTTTTTGATCTTCAGGACAGGAATGATAAAAAGTCTTTCGATGTTCGTCTTGTTGTTCTTTCTGTTCATAATTCCATCTAAGTCATATTATCAAGTGACGTGGGATCTAAGCTGCAATTGTTGTTTTCTTCCCTATCTTAAACAGGAAGAAGGGGTGGAGATAACTGCTAATTCCCTTCATCCGGGAGCTATTGTTACAAACCTTCTGCGTCACCATAGTTTCATTGGTGGTAAAACTCTGAGCCATTTGACTTGTATTCAATTTTGTTTAAAGACATACGTGCATATTTACTGTAAGTGAACCGCTGGGTTCAATTCTAATTCTTCCTTTGTTTAGGATCAGGTTTCAGGTATTCTAATTCATACCTGCACAAATCTGCTGACAACGAAAAGATCTTTGTTATGGAACTTTGTGGACTCCTTTGACGATAATAAGTGCATCTTAATTATTGCATGGTGCATCGAGGAAAAGATTCTCTTTTAGATCATGAGTTTCAACATAAAAACCATATTGGAACCATGCCATATTTAATTTAACCAGATCATAAGTTTCTTAGTTCTTTCATAGAATGTAAAACGTATCGGGTGTATTAATATTTGTGTGTTTTGGTTCGTTGCAGCTATTGCTAACACGGTTGGTAAATATGTGCTTAAAAATGTTCATCAGGTATGTATCATATTACTATTAATATTTGCTATTTTCAATGGTTAATCTGCAAGTTACTTATAAAAAATGGTTAATCCTGCAAGTCCTAACAAAACAAAGCAGCTTCACCGATTAAGTTGTGCCCTTGCACCGGCAGCATGGTTGCTTATTCTATTCTTTTGCATTTTTGCAGGGAGCAGCAACGCAGTGCTATGTAGCATTGCATCCACAAGTTGAAGGAGTAAGTGGTGAATATTTCATGGACAGTAACAAAGCGAAACCAAGCATTCACGCTAAAGATGTAGAATTGGCGAAGAAATTGTGGGACTTCAGTGTGGATTTGACAAACCAAAAGTAGCTGTGATTAAGGCAATGTTGAGTTGTGGATTACGCTTTGTGTGTTTTTAACTAGAAGAAGGTCACAGCTGACAACCATGTAACAGCTATGTTCATTGCCATGCATGGTGCAGCAGTCCTTTTCTTATTCGTTCTTGACTTGTGAAACCATTTGTGGGGGACCTCCTTTGCCATTCCTGCTGGCATTAGGCATGGGGAAGTTGTGGACAGCAACTTTTTAATGGGCATGTTGATTCTAATTCTTGAGGGGCCTTTTGCATATAGAAATTATAAACAGCATTAGCTTTGAATCAATCAACCGCCATTTGCTGTGTTCGCGCATTCCTCGAAATTGTTTGAACCCCACCTCAGGAAAAGGATGCCTCAGCTGAAAGCCAAGATAGAAACATCAAAGGCATTTTAGCAGGAAACTAGATCCTATTGCTCTTGGTTATCAATCATCAGGAGGGTACAGCCTAAATCACAATATAAAGGATCTCACATGAAAGCAAGAGCTACAATATGAACTAGATTTCCTTAAATCTGATGCAAGTATGACGTCAATACAATGATTTCGTCATGGCAATCCATTATAAGAGAGGGGCTGAGCTACCATTAATTCATACATGAGATTGTTAAAAAACGACTAATTTACTTCCCATCCTCACTGTACAAAGATTCTTTGCCACGGCCAAAATATTCCCCCTTTCAAAAGAGAAAAAAGAAAAATATCAAGAGTCCTCATCGTAGTAACTCTTGTACCTTTTAGGTTTTCCAGGTGTGGTATAAATTTCTTTACGCATGCGGGAATGCTCTCCATTGCAAGGAACTGCCGATTGCTGGATCTTCAGCAGCCATCTTTTCTGCAAAATCAATGATTTGGCAGGACCTATGAAGTGGTTGACAGCATACGGGAAAATGAGTAATGATACACTTACAACGCTTTTTACAACCATATTTTAAATTGGGAGTATTTCTAAAAATATGATACTACTTTTATAAGTTATTTTACAAAAATGCCCCTAATTTAAAACAGGATTATGTAAAGAGTTGTATGTGTATCATTTTCCACCGGAAAATATATGAAATTCACAATAAAGGAGAACTACAGGTAATGTAGGGAGAAATACAGGGAATTGGAGAAATGCTTTAATTAATGCTGAAAGAGAAATTTGCCCATTATGAATATTGCTTACCATTTGAACCGACCAATCATGTATGGAGGGCATTTCAAAATCATCTTTCTTGTCATTTAGGCTCGCAACAGAATCCAACCTTATTCAGTTACTTCCCCAAGTTCAATTCCTAAGTACAAAATGGTGTTATCAGCCATGAATATGATGCCATTGAAGCATCAGAAAGAATCTGGTATGTATGCCTGGAATCCTCCTCTTGTTAGGATTCAAATGTAAATCAGTTACGACTGTGAGCTGGCTTTAAGTTCTGCTGATGAACTTTGCTTCGGATGCTCCCTTGAGGGCTGCTGAGACACATGATCGGCCAAAACCAACTGTTTCTCATACAATTCCCTGGTGTCCCCAAGGATAGGACGTCCCATCTGGTTTCCAGAAGCACCACTATCGGATGAAATTATCTCACGGAAAGCATGAGAAGCTTGTGGCATCCCTCGAAACAGGTCAGACTTTGGCTCATGATATGTGGTGCTGCCATTAGTATAGAAACTATTTTGGCCCTTTTGGATCATTCCTACACCTTCATGAAAGTACATAGTTGGCTGCTTTGGGTGATGAAATGTGGTAGCACCACTACTACAGTTAAGGGGAGTAGATGAACCAGATGTTGTACGAGGGCTAGAAATTGGAGAGGGGGACATCCTTCTGCTCACATGTTGTGGTGACCTTGAATGTAGAAGAGGGCTCCCAATGGGCGAAACTGGGCATGATATGTTCCATCGCTGGGTACCACTGGAAAAACAAGTGACAAAGTTAAGAGGAGAAAATGACTGTTAAGTGGTTATTAATATAATGCCCATGACATATAGACAGCCGTACATGGAGCTAGCAGATATAGGCTTTAGAGCGTGCAAGTCCCATGCAAACCCTTAGAAAAAAAAGTGGCTCTCAATTTGGATTTTTTCATATGGGTCTCACTTTTTCTCAAAGGGCCTGTGTGGGGTTTGCACACCCTAAGCCTGTACAAATCATTGTCCTAGTTCTTAACAACTTGTTACCACATTAACCATATGTGCACAAATGCAGTGATGATACATGAGTATGCTCCATTCATGCAAGTGTATGAGTGCGTGATTACAGAGATTGGGAGGACCTGGATCCCAAACCGATTTTTGAGCCTCTAGCCTGATGCATACCAACTCCATCCGAGTCTAAGCATGAAGAACTCTGTACATGTCCAATGCCCTGAAAGAAGAGAGAACCAACAGTTGACTGAAGGCAGACCAGCAAAAACCACATCAGATTTCTCCTCTCATTGAAGATACCAACAAGTTCATAAGCATTAATTTAACTAGACAATTCTTTACTTGAGGAATAATATGTATTAACTACAATAGAAAGGCATCAAAATATTAGTTTCTCACTAGCTAATGGCTCCATATAGATGCATATCAATACCGAGTTCAACGACTAAACATCTAGAGTCCATGTTTCAACACAGATGTAATTGGGTTTCCACATCAAACTTATGGAAGTTAGAAGCTAACCATGTTCAACGACAGTATGGGAATGACTTTTTGCACATGATACAGTCGTCATCTACTATAAGGAGAGATTGGAGACACTGTTAAGTGTTTCAACTTATAAATCGATTGTGTGAGCAAACATAGAAATACATACACAACATCAATGCAAAATTTATGTAACTTATCAGGAAAAAACGATGCAGCTATTAGATAACCCCTGACATATTACACTCAGCTAAGTTCTCATAATTTGACTGCTTTGGGATAAAAACATTGCAGACTTGCAGCCCAAGGCATCAACAATAAAAACATTGATCATGGACGTTTGAGGGTGAATAAAATGCCTGTACCAGAGATCTCACAGCATTTGTAACCATGGGTACTGCATCTGAAGGATCATCACTCAAAAGGGGTCTTTCTGATGGTGCAGCATTCTTAACAAAAGGATGCTCCAAAAGCATAGCAGCTGTAGGACGATCTAATGGATTGCGCTGCAAACACAACCTCACAAAATTCTTTCCATCCTCTGAAAGATGATCAGGAATTGCAGGAAGCTCCTTGCTATTCCCAATCTTAAACATAGCAGCAATCTGTGAAGAGGCACAGAACACAAGATAAAACATGTCAAACAATCTATATCTAGAATGCAGCTTTCACGGACTAGTGGATCCATTAGTATATTTGGAAAAAAAATGCATTATCTTCAACAATTCTTATCCAGTTTTTACTAACCCCTTCATACTGGCTCCATGGTGGTTTTGTTGTAGCCATCTCTAACACAGTGCATCCAAGGCTCCAAATATCAACAGCAAGATTACAACCATTTGAATTCTTGATAACCTAAGCAATTGACTCAACAAAAAAATATTACTAGAAAGCATCATAAAGAATGGTGACTCAAGAGCATGACGACAAATCATGCTGACCTCAGGAGCCATCCAATAAGGGCTTCCCTTGAATGATAATGGACAAGACTGCGCAGAGATCTGCAAAATAATTTCCAGAAACTAGATTAGAACCCAGGTGTCATGGTTTAAGTATTCACATCGGACATAAACCAGCAGGTTATTAGCCTTTACACACACACACACACACACACACACAAAGCGGCAGGCTATTTAGTGCCCAATTGGCAATTCCTGCTTTGACCAGTCTGTTGGTTCTTTGAAAAGAACCAACTAAGCTTTTACAGCATTTCTACTTAGCAATTACACAACATATCAATGTCACCATCTAGTTTGGAACTAACTAAATGTACAAAAGAAATACCACGACCAACATGACACATGTTATTATTTTTTTGTATGATATGGCACCCAAGATGTTAAGGATCGAAGTCTTTTAGGGCAAGGAACAGTACTTTACAAAAGAATATAGAAAATATGCAGAAGAATGCTCTTACATGCTTTGCCATCCCAAAATCCGCCAATTTCACCCGGCCATGGGGGTCTACCAGAATATTTGCTCCTTTGATGTCCCTAAACAGAATTACACCTTACTGATAAGAATAAGTGATGTTCCAAGACGATGAAAACAAAAGGGCTAATGAATTAACCAACCAATCGTAATATTCCCAAAACAATCAAAGTTGGAACTCTATTACTAAAACTCACCTATGGACAGTGCTTTTAGAATGCAGATATGCAAGCCCGGACAGAATTTGTTGAGTATAACTGCGAATAGCTATTTCACCAAACTGACCATATTCTTGAAGCAGTTTATAGATGGAACCACCAGATACATATTCTAGATATATATATAGTCTGTCATCTCTCTGCACAATAAATGAAGAGGAACCTAAAATTTTAAATATATAATAATAATTCTGAAGCAGTGATTGCTTCTAGTGGTCTAACATTACTTCATGTGGATAAAACCGAAAAAAAGAAATTGATGCATTAAGAAAGTATCCATATCAATGTTTTCCTAATAACAAGTCCCTGACATGTATCACAGCAAGCATGTAAGAATACTTTTGTTTGAATGAAGGCAGAACTTACAGTCTCAGACCCATAATACTGCACTATATTTGGATGTCGCAGGCGACTTAGCAGTGCAATTTCCTGTCAAGTCAATAAATTGTAAGAAATCTACCTCAAACTTCTCAAAGAGAAGTATATATTCCATTCGCTCTACTACAAGAAACCTGAAAAATCTACCAAAGGAAACTTACTTGCCCCAGCTGCTGTGCACTTTCCTTTGACTTTGCATCATCTGCAAAGAGAGTTACCTCTTTCATAGCGCACATCTCACCACTTTCACTGTGGCCCAGGAATCAGATCAAATGAGACAAACAACAAGAAATCTTGAAAAGAAATTGTGCGAGATAAATAATGTGACTTCAATACATTTATCCTTTTTTAGAAGTAACGCGGCTTTAATTTAATGGCAGGTGAACAATCATATAACATCAATTTTGAGACTGAAGACATTGTCAATCTAAGATCAAAATCGAATAAGGGTTAGTGTAATTCTCAATTTCACCATACTAGAACCACCGATTTCAATCTCATGTAATTAAATTATAATGCCCTTGTGAGAGAAAAAGCACAGTACCATCAATGAATGTAAATTAAAATAAGAGTGAGGAATACACCCTTTTTGGTACAAACCTGTCAAAACCAACATATACGTGTCCACATGTACCCCTCCCTAGCAGGGGTCCCTTCTTCCAGCGTGAACCTGGGCTTTTTGGATTTTCTGCTCTACCGGGACTACGCGGAACTGAAGGAGTTGTAGCCGCTGAATATGTGGGAGAAAAGGGGCAAGAATTTGAGATTGTTAAGGGAGGAAGGGGCAACCGGTGACTCTGCTGTTTCCCATCATCAGGTCGAGTTGCAGACAAATCTGTCGCAGATCCAGCTCGTGGATGCAGAGGGGTGACGGCACCACTGTGTATTCTGGAGCTGGGACCGGGGCTTGTCATTCTGGGACTAGGAATTGGAGAACACTCAGGACTGCACCTGCTGTGTGGCCAAAAAAGCTGTCCCGAAAAATCACCCCCAATTGAATTATGCCCAGAATTATGACCGGAGCCTGGACTAGAGCACTGACCAGAAGCTATATCTGGATAAGATTTTCCTGCCCAGTAGCCAAAGTTCATAAATTGCTCAGGCCCAAACACTCTCATCGGACTTCTAGAAGGACTTGACATTGAGCTGTCAGGAGCACTACAGAAATCACCGTGGGGAGGAATCTGTAAATTTTGTACATGCATACGTAAAGGTCTCTGTTTAGGTGATGTAGAGAGACTCCGATTATTGAATAGAACAACATTAGATGGTTTCAAAATCTCGCTTGAGTTCTTTTGACTGACAGCAGGGAAGTGATCTTTCTGCATTCCACTTCAGCAAATGTAGAGAAAGAATTGTGAGAGAGAGATAGATAGAGAGCTGATGCATAAGTATGATTTTTCCTATCAACATAGCCAATTTATCCATCATCATAGAAAAGAAAAAGCTTTTTTTTTTTATAAGAAGATATTATATTAAGAGTTTTGCTACATATAAGCAAAGTCGTGTACTAATCTGCGTACCAATATTGATTCCTTCATACTTTGAACTTAAATTAACACTATTTTTAATAAAATCTATTTTTTGACTAATCACATTAAATTGGTGCACAGATTAGTGCACAATTGTACTTGCAACTAGATTTTTCCTTATATTAATACTGAAATAGGCAAAAAAAGAAGCCTTTTAATGACATAGTAGCAGACTCACCTGGTAGGGCTGTTTATGGTGGTTTTGTTTCCATTTTCATAGTCAGAAGTCAGGGGACTAAGAAGACGAGAGTCAGATGGATCGTCACTATCGGTGCTACTATCACTAGAAACAGAGCCAGTGGCTATATCAACCTCAGCATCTGTGGGATCTGCCCTGTTTGGGGTACATCCAGGTTTTGGAAGGGGCAAAAAAAGTGGCTTTGAGACTATATCACATCTTTGTTTTGATGATGCACTGATTCCTGAGTTAGTACGCCCAACACTAGCAAGTTGTACCCCTGGAAGTGGAAGAGGATGGGCATGAGGCCTTTCTGCAAAACTTTGACTTCGTGATACCTGAGTGGATGGTGATGGTGACCTTGAAGGCACCCTGGATAGAGATCCCCTTTCTGAAACAGTGTCACTAGAACGTCTCCGAGAGCCTCCTGATCTACTGTTGCACTTTTCTTCAGATGAACCCTTATTTCGGTTAAATATCGAATCAATGAAACTTTCCTTGTTTGCTTTCTTCTTTACATCTTTGGAAGAAGACTTTCCCCACCATGAAGGCATGCTTATGTGACACGCACAGAAATGCACAGGAAAATATAATATAATTACAGAAATAAAGGCCAAATTCTGAGTTAAAATCCACTCCTTTGTTATAGATAAGCCATAACATGGACACCAACTCAAAAACCAAATTCGGACCTGATTTTATGGCAGTAATTTTTAGATCTAATTCAATAGCCTTGTCTACAAATCTCCACAAAAACAGAGGACAGATAGATGGCCAGATCTGTTATGGATTTTCAACCAGAGTAGAGTGAAGATATAATGCCCTATAAGGACCTGTATAGAAGAATTTACTGTCAGTTATCACCCAAAACAATTAACGAAGAAAAATATATTTTTTTTATTGGGTAAGTTTAACGACGAAACAAATGCTACATAAACAAATCTGAAATTTATATGAATAGAAAAACAATACTTTGGAAACTCAACAAATGAGCAGCACTGGAGCTATATCTTGAATATAATTCTGTTTACACCCCCGCTATATGTCTATGTGCTTGGAAGATCCTGGGAAAAAAACCATCTAAAGGTGTCAGTTTGGTGGATTTCACTTCTAAGGCTCACCCCTTTGAAAAGCAAACTGCCAAAATCTCTCCTTGATTGCATGGCTTTAAACTGCTTAACTTACCTAGTGTGCTTCTTTACATGATAACCCATCTCGATTAAGATCCACGTATCATGAAAAGCCATCTGCAGCAACCAACTGCTCAGCTAGGATCCGCGCACCATTTTGAGAGGGGTGAGCATCAAGCTAACATCACAGTGGATGATTTCAACCCAAGGTGGATCATGCTACAATTAGAATCTGCCCATATTCTACTTATCAAAAGCAAAAAAAGAATCTGCCCATATTCTTGGGATGAAGCTTGCTAGCCTGGCTTTACTTTTTATCCATAGATATTTATCCCGTAGCACAATTATTGGGAAACAAATACAGCCGGCAACTTTGATCTCAGCTTGGGTATAGACAAATTCACGTTTCCAGACCGAATAATGTTCACTAACACAAACTAATGAAACCCTCGTAAACAACTCACCCCCGAAAACTCAAAAATACACTTCTTTAATAGCTATAGCACATTAAAATTACATAGATACACAACAATGCGAATTTCTGTAGAACATCATATCTTGACAAGCATACATCATTATTGAAACAGATCCATTCTGAAGTATTGCTATATTATACTGAAGCTCGAGAAGCCAAAGCACGCTCTTTCAACACAGATCTACCGATTCAGCCATTCATTTCAACAAAAATTAATCCCACGAATTATCAAGATAGAAACCATTGACAAACAAACTCATTCACACAACTCAAAAAATAAAAAAAACTCAAATAATAATTAAAAAAAAAAAAAATCTTCCAATTCACCTAGTATGGAAAATATCCGGCTTGGCAACACCAAAATTACTCACAATTCAAGCAACAAAAGCACATAAAGATTCTTTCAAAGACAGTGAGAAACACTTTTCAAGTTGAAAACCCCAACAGAACCATCTATTACTGTTAGCAAAGAAACTAGACTAAAATCACTAAATTTTTTGTAGCTCGAGTCCAGCTCAAAGCAGCAAAACCAAACCAAAAACCCTAACAAATGCTTACAGTAAATTGTATGCACGGCCCGCAAAAACGAGCTCTCTTGCTCCAGCAGCTAGCTCAGACTGTCAGAGACGCCGAAGAAGAAGAAAGCAGAGAAGCCGAAAAGGCACGGAGAAAGAGAGAGGAAAGAGATTCACAGATAGAAACACCTTTCACACACACACACACAGAGATAGAGAATTATTTATTTTTATTTTAAAGTTTTTGAGTTTGTCTGAAGCGTTTAAAGTGATTAATTATTGTCATCAACAGGAAAGACGCGCCCAAGACGCGTGATGTTTGATAACAACGTTGGACTGGCTCATCCTGACCGTTAGTTTGGAAGACTATGATGATGGTGCCAGCGTCTGGTCAACGATCGTATTGAAGTTCATGGTAGTAAAGTGGTACAAAGAGCACGGGATCTTTTGCCTCCCCCTTTTGTTTTTTAACGGCAACTTACAAATTTTTAATGTTATAATATCATCATGGTTTACGCAATTATTCAATTATTGCTTTTTTTCTTGGACTTAGTTTTACAATAAAACCGGAGAGAGAGAGAGAGAGAGAGAGAGAGAGAGAGAGAGGAAAAAAAAAAAACAAGACATGAAATTAAGAATTATTAGGTGGGTTGGTCGGATTAAATTAATTGAATAGGAAGGAGAAAATTGATTAATTTTTTTTAATCATTGGAAGGAGAATAAATAAATTTACCCAAGTTAATCAAGATAATCATATACCCATTATTTGATTCAACACAAAACTTTTTTATTAAATTGAAAAAATAAAAAGGAAATAATATTTTTCATATTTAATAATATTAAATAAAATAATGCTATATAAAATCGTAAATTATGTAATTAATTGTTTTATTTTCTTAAGCAATAATTACTTTAAAAAAAAATAAAAAATAAAACGAAAAGAAAAAGCAAAGTATGCAACAATGCTTTTATTGATAGAGAGAGCCACGAGGAAGAAAGCATCTACAAACAGAACTGAAGATGCCATGATCTTTCGAGAATGGTCAGACACCATCCTAAATGGTCCCTTAACTAATGCTTTATTTATTATTTAAACCGTATTTATTTTGTTTTGATATTGTTTTTTTTTTAATGTTTTGGGCATGTACCCCAACCCATTAATTAACTGGTTATTGTGGTCATAAAGAGGGGACAGCAAATTGTGATCCGACACCGGATTATGTCGTTGATGGTCGTTTTTGGATCGACGGTATTTTAGGTAAGAAAATGCCATATCAATTAAATAAAGAAAAAAATTAATTTGTAATCTTAATTTTTATATATTTAACACACCATTAAAATGGGTCGGACAATAATAAAATAAATATTAATTTGTTTATTAATTATAATATATGTCACAGTAAATTATTTTTTCACGTTTTAAATTTTGTAAGTAGGGGGTGAAGAGCAGTCAGGCCGGACAGACCATTTCGGTCCGAACTGACCATGGGTCGATTGATCTCGATATAAGATTTTGTGAATTTTCAATTTTTTATCTGGTCCTAAGGTGGGATTCTTCTTGATTGGACCGACTAAATAGAAAAATATATTTTTTTAACTTTTAAATATATTATATTATATAATTAATTATGTAATTTTTATCTAAACTATTAGTAAATTAACAACATAAATTTTAAATATGTAATTTTAAATTAATATTCTATCAATTAACAGATGTATATTATCAATTCACCATTAACTAATTAGTAATTACTAACTTTTACACCAATGATCTAATTAAAGTTATTAGATAAATTTTTTATACCTAAGTTGTAACTTGTAAGTAAATATAAAGTAATTATTATTAATGTAAATTTTAATTAACCAATATATGATATCAATTAATTAACCTATCACCAACTCACCATTTAATAATTTAATATATTATTTTTATCTATTAATTATATAAATTAATGACGTAATTTTTTTCTAATTTATTATCATTCACCATCAAAAATATGTTTTAATAAGTTAGTTACATAATTTATATTAATAATTTAATTAATTTTAATTTAGTAATTTAAATAAATATTTTTATTAATTTATTTGAAAAAAAAGGGAAAAAAATAATTTGATCTGACCGAACAGACCGACTGGATGTTTGGTCCGATCTGGTCTGAGAAAAATGATCATCACCCCCCAGATCAAACCAAACCGATTTTATCTCTAATTTTAAGTACCAAAATAATTAAATAAAAGACAAAACAAAACACTAATATGTTCGATTCATACTACCGAGAAACTGAACTGAAAAGGAATACATACTTAAAATTGTTAATGTAGTTTCGAGCTCATTTTCCTTTTTGACTTCAAGTCATTTTCATTTATTCCATTCAGTTTCTTTTTTCTGCATTTTCGTTAAAGCCAAGCAGAACAATAGAATATAGAATAATCGAGTTGGGTTACTCATGTTCCTACCCGAATGTTTTGGGACACGCTGCGCTTGCTACTAATAGACTAATATAATTTTTGTGAAATTATAATCCCGCATTAATTCTATTTTACAATAAAAATAAATTTATAATATGACAAATTATATCAAGTCACGTTAAATTTTAATAAATGAGACAAAGTGTAAGATTAGAATTTAAATTTCAGATCTTAATTTATATTCTAATAGAAAGATATTCGAAAATTACAAATAAAAGTTAAATCAGGGTTGACAATTGCCACCATGGCCACCAAATCAGATTCAAATTGAGCATTGATGGTGTAACATTTTCGAATATCTGCATAGAAAGTTTTCGTAAAGGACTTGGTTCAAAAATTACCAAAGCTACTCTAGAGAATTCTATTTAAATTGATTGTTCTATACAATAGTTGTGTCTAAAAGAATCCAAAAAATAAGTATAGAATATATAAAGAATGAAAGAAAATAATTACAATAAACTGGAATGGTAAAATGGTGGAATGTTGCACATGTCACGAAAGGATCTTAGAAGACTGTCAAATGGCTACTGATTGTGCAAAATTGTTATTAAGGTGTTGTGGATTTACATGCTGATTTACTGCTATGTTAACATCCCCCCGCAAGTGAATGGGGGGCTCAAAAACCATGAGCTTGTCTCGCAGGAGGCAAAACCGAGAGGAGGAAAGACCTTTGGTGAAGAGGTCAGCTAATTGATCAACAGTGGAAATGAAATGAACGGAAACATCTTGGTTTTGAACTTTCTCGCGTATGAAATGAACATCAACTTCGACATGCTTAGTACGAGCATGAAACACTGGATTCGAAGCAAGAGAGATAGCTCCAAGATTATCACAATGAATAATAGGAGGAAAAGATAAGGAGATATGTAAATCTTTAAGAACCATTCAAAGCCAGTAAACTTCAACTGTGGTCATGGCAAGAACGCGATATTCAGCCTCGGTACTCGATCTGGAAACAACCGATTGCTTCTTAGCACACCTCGAGACCAAGCAAGGACCAAGAAAGACTCCATAGTTGGTAGTAGATCTGCGATCATCAGGATCGCCTACTCAATCAGAGTTAGTAAAAGCATGTAAGTCAAGAGAACCACGTGTATAGTACAACCCATGATCTATCGTGCCCTTTAAGTAGCATAAAACATGCTTGGCTGATGACCAATGTGCAGTGGTGGGAGAATGAAGATGCTAGCATAACTGATTCACTGAGTAGGAAATTTCAGGATGAGTGAGGGTGCAATATTGGAGAGCCCCCACAATTTGATGATACTCAGTGATATCTTCAAAAGGATCCCCCAAGGTAGAGGAGAGTTTGCCACCCACAACACATGGAGCAGTGTAGGGCTTGGCTCCAAGCATTTTAGCACGATGTAGCACATCAAGGATGTACTTACTTTGCCGAAGGTGGAGGCCATGAGAGTCCCGAAACACTTGAATTCCAAGAAAAAAAGTAAGAAGACCCAAATCCTTCAATGCAAACTTTGTGTGAAATTTAGCAATTAAGGAGGATATAAAAGAATCACTAGAACCCGTGATTAGTATATCATCAACATAAATTAAAATATAAATGAGAACACCACGATGTTGATTGTAAAAAGTAAATGATCCACCTGAGACCCAATAAAGCCAAGATCCACAAGAGATTGAGATAATCGTTTGAACCAAGCTCGAGGGGCTTGTTTAAGCCCATAAAGGGCTTTGTTGAGTTTACACACATAATCAGAAAAATTAGGATCAACGTAGCCACGAGGTTGTTCAATAAAAACTTCTTCATCAATGGTTCCATGTAGAAAGGCATTAGAAACATCCAATTGGTGTATGGGCCAACCAAAGTGAACGACAATGGCTAAGACAAGTCGAACCGTGGCAGGTTTGATAACAGGATTGAATGTCTCTGAATAATCAATTCCATGAACTTGTTCAAAGCCTTTAGCGACCAATCTAGCCTTGCGACGATCAAGGCTCTCATCCTCTTTGTGTTTCGTTTTGTATACCCACTTAATGTCAATGATGTGTTGGTCAAGGGGACGGGGACAAAGAGTCCAAGTATTATTTTTAATTAACACAGCATATTCTTGATCCATGGCAGCTCTTCACTCTTTAGAAATTATGGCTTGGGAAAAGGTTTTTGGTTCAGATAAAGAGATGGTGGTGTTAAGGGCAAGGGGTGGATATTTTGTTGAGTAAAGGGAGGTGTAGTCCAGAAAGGACTTTGGGCGTAGGGAGCCCGTTTGAGAACATGTGATCATGTGTGTATGGGTTTCAGGAGGAATGGATGAGTGAGTGTCGGGTAAGGAAATCTCAAGGGAGGTATTTGGTGTGTCAGGAATATTGTGGGGGATAGCGTTAGAGGGAGATGAGGAAGAATCGGTGAGGGGCAAAATTATAGGAGTGTTGAAAGTTGAGTGAGATTGGGAATTAATGTTGTCCGAATTATGGGAATTATATTCGGATGGAATTTCCGTGGATGAGGATGTAACGGGGATTATGGGAGGATTGAGTATATCATTTAATATGAATTGAGCCAAAGAGTGGGAGGAATTGTCGGTTGTAGGGGCTATTGTGTTTTGGTTAGATTGGATTGGGAGAGATTCGGTTAAGGGAAGAGAGATTTGAGTGATCAAAGAATTATTATTTGGATGAGAAATGGAAGGTGACGTGAAATGAGTAGGTGAATGAGAGAATATATGATCAGTGAAGGAAAGTGAATTTGAATTGGAATTTTGAGGATCATTGACAAAATAAAGTTGATTTGGTGTAATGGGGGAAGGTGTCATGATCGAGTGGGGTAGAGAGAAATTTTCGGTGAGAGGATGCCGTTGGGAAGAGCTGGAGGTTCGTGAGGTGTCCACCTGTCTATGTGCAGGAAATAAATTCTCATAAAAAACTACATGTCAGGACAAATAGACCTCTTTGGATATAGGATCAAGACATCGATATCCCTTATGGTTAGATGAATACCCTAAGAAGATACATTGTTTGCTTCGAAAGGCAAGTTTATTAGGTGCAAAGGGTCTCAAGAGAGGGTAGCAAGCACAACCAAACGTCCTAAGTTGGGAATAATTAGGAGGTTTTCGAAACAACTTGCTATAGGGTGACTCAAAATTTAACAGGGGAGTTGGGAGACAATTAATAAGGTGGATAGTAGTGGAAAATGCATCAACCCAAAAGGACGTAGGGAGATTGGACTGAGCGAGGAGAGAGAGTCCAATTTCCATGATATGACGGTGTTTACGTTCAACAATCCCATTTTGTTGGGATGTATAAGGACAAGTTAGACGATGGTGAATTCCATTTGAATTTGGAAAGGAGACAAATTGTTTGGATGTGAATTCACCACCATTATCGGACTGGAATTGTTTAATTTTGCAAGAAAAAAAGTTCTCAACAAGAAGCTTGAATTTGACAAAGCAAGAATAAATATCTGATTTATGAGAAATAGGGTACAACCATGTAAATCTAGAATAGTCGTCAATAAAAATTACATAATAGAGACAACCACCTTGAGACTTGATAGGTGATACCCATACATCAGAATGAATAATTTCTAGAGGACCTAGAGACACCTGATCGGAGTCATGAAAATGAAGCTTTTTACTTTTTCACAACTGACAAGCAGAACAGAGATAATCTTTGTTAGTTGACCCTTGAAGAGGAAGTTTGAAAGAATCTATGACCCGCTTGGCAATTGGAGCTGAGGGGTGTCCTAGTCTTGCATGCCGCATTTCTAAGGAAGTCTTAACACCAAAAAGGGCTACTTGTCCACGACACTTATTTATGCTATTTTTGTTGAGATGCATAGGATATAGGCTACCTTCACTCAGACCCTCCAGAAGGATGGTTCTTGTTTTGTTGTCCTTAAGAAAATAATGAGAATTCGTTAGAACAAAAAAACAATTATTGTCAATGCAAAATTGATTTATGGAAAGAAGATTGGCCATGGCATTGGGGCAATGTAAAACACTGTTGAAAGTCAAATTTGTTTGTGGAGTGTGCATAGAAAAGGAACATGTGTTTTGAATAGTAAGATCATTACCATTATCCACGGCTATCGTCTTGGTGCCACCATAAGTCTCCTGAAGAGTGAGATTAGCCAAATCATTAGTAATATGCTGGTTGGCTCCACTATCAGCATACCAAGTGCCATCTTCATGAAGAGTATTGCTATTGGCCACCATCGCTGCAAGTTGAAAAGATGGGTGCCTTCCTTGATCACTATAATCCATCTTGTGAAAATAGTCCAAAGCATTGTGATTAGTCTTACCACAAATCTGGCATGGTGCTCGCATAGGAGGAAAAAGGCTTTGCTGAGAAGAATTATGTGGAAAAGATTTTGATGGGAAGGTTCAATGCAGATATTCTGCTGCTGTGCAACGGGTCCAAAGTTCTTCAATTTTGGTTGCGAGTTCCTTTGTGGAAAATAATTTTGATTAGGTGGGAAGTTGTTGTTACGAGACTTCTTTGGACCATTTTGAAAATGGCCTTTGGAATGTGCCATCATAGCAAAACTCTGTTGTTCCACAGTTCCATGGTTTTGATTTTCAATAAGAATCTCATAAGACAAGAGTTCCGATTGAAAATCATCCAAGCTCATTATGTTGTTCCGTAAGGCAAAGGAACACGAGACAATGAAGGGATTAAAAGAAGGGTTGAGACCTCCTATAATATAGGAGATTAGATCCTTCTCTTCTACGGGCTTCCCAGCAACTACCAAGTTATCAGCACATATCTTGGCAGTGTTTAGAAATTCAGTGCAACTCATTTCTCTTTGGAGCAAACTCTGCAATTTCCGTTTGAGATGCGTATTTATTAGCCAAAGTTGTCCATACTTGCTTTGTCGAGTTTAAGCCATACACAGACGGTAAAACATGGTTAGCAAGTGTGGAGTTGAGTAACCCAAGAACAAATTGGTCCTTCTTGTGCCAAATCAAGAAAGCAGGGTTGATCTCAGTCAAAGGTTTGCCTTGAGAATCGGACAGGTACTTCTCTGGGCACGATTTAGATCCATCCACGAAGCCCACGAGATCGTGACTTCTTAATGTAGGTAGACACTGAAAAATCCAATTCAAATAATTATCACCATCCATTTTCACCGAGATGAGTTAGACTACATTAGGTGCATTGAAAACAAGTGGAGTGGAAGAACTGAAGGACGCCATTTGCTAGTTACAGGATCAAGTGTGAGCAAAACGCTCTGATACCAAGAAAGTTTTCGTAAAGGACTTGGTTCAAAAATTACCAAGGCCACTCCAGAGAATTCTATTTAAATTGATTGTTCTATACAATAGTCGTGTCTAAAAGAATCCAGAAAATAAGTACAAAATATACAAAGAAGGAAAGAAAATAATTACAATAAACTGGAATGGTAAAATAGTGGAATGCTGCACATGTCACGGAAGGATCTTAGAAGATTGTCAAATGGCTACTGATTGTGCGGAACTGCTATTAAGGTGTTGTGGATTTACATGTTGATTTACTGCTACTTTAACATGCATCATATTGCAGTGAATTGTAATCAGGATAATTCCATTTATTGGATTCATCTACAAATTCAGGATCATCTACAAAAGCAGCCCTGGAGTAGCCTTCAATTGCAAAATGGCTGCTTCCCATTGGAAGACTAGTTGCATTGTTGCATCTTATATCAAACTGTTCTCCTTCATAAATGGGAAACCTTACGGAGGACATAACTAAGAGGAAATTTTGAGTTGACTTGCACAAACGTAAGCAGAGGATATTGAAACAACCATCTTCACCTGCCTAGAATATATATATTTTTTTAATGGGTATAATGAGTATTGAAT
This sequence comes from Carya illinoinensis, assembly GCF_018687715.1. Lineage (NCBI taxonomy): Eukaryota > Viridiplantae > Streptophyta > Magnoliopsida > Fagales > Juglandaceae > Carya > Carya illinoinensis. Next base: position 36,613,295 of record NC_056762.1, on the reverse strand, counting down.
AAAAACTTATCTTAACATCTAAACATATATAAACTTATCTTGTCGATGGACTCCACAAAATTCACTACACTCTCTTAATTCACTACTATTCATAAAGAACTCAACTCAGCTCAGTATCCAAACACAATTTGAGAGTTTTATATTTATATATAAATACATAAAGATAAATAAATTCTGAGCTTTACAGTCCATGCACCAAAGGTTCGCGTAGTATTATCGACATGTAGTTTTGGATTTACCTAAAATGTTTCCCCAAGATTATCAACATTAACATTGCAATGAATTAAACACCCATATAAGAACCAAGAGATATATATTCATGACATGAGGATTGGAAACAAATTATTATTACCAACCATCCGACTTGAATAACATCAACGCCACTTCGGACCTGTACAAATGCTTGGCTGAATTGATTATTTATAACTTGTGGGTTTTGTATATTGAGTATTGCGGCTGCTCCCATATAGTTTTTGCCTGCGCTACTTGATAATTTTCTTGTTGCATATTATGAGAGAAAAAAGAAAGTATTAATATTATCAATTAAATCATAAAAATAAATTATTCTTTTTCCAAATTACCAATTACTACAGAGCATGAAAACTATTTATAAACAAGCACAAATGATTAGAAATTAGAATAGGAAAATAAATGCAAACATGAGTAGGAGGAGAAGGCACAACGTTGACCCAGAATTTTTCCAAAACATTTTAGCCCATAAAAATCTTCCTTTCGAGTCCTCTTGATGGGAACGGTTCCAAATGGGCAGCCTTCATTCAATCCATCTCCAAAAGTCTTGGCTGCAAGTCGTAGAGTTTTATCTTTCTGGGAAAGAACTAGGTTTCATTTGCAAAAGTATTATCCATTTATAAAGTTCGTTCTTTTGTTTATCAAATGACTATCGATCATAAGAGTTTTACCTGAATGCTATGGTTTTTAAGCAAAGGATGATCAAAGGCCGGTTGTTTATAGATATCAATACAATCAAAGATGTCACCTTTTGCAGTCTGTAAAGACAACAGAACAAAAAAAAAAAAAAAAAAAACAACATAATGTTTCTTAAAAATTAAGCAAATACCTTGATGCTTTTGATATAAGGTACGTTTGTTCATAATCTTCAGTTGTCTGTCTATTTCAAGATCTTCAACACATTTTGCTCCTCAGTACTGCTTATAACAATCAAATACAGGGACAAAAAAACTAAAATGGAGTCATTCTCAAACCTCTGTCACAATAGAAACCTGTTATGCTTGCTGTAGATTCCATCACCTTTCTGCCCATATGTAAGGTCTTGCATCTTCAATGGATTATCCAAATGTAAAAATAAAGTCTCATTTAGCTATTAGAGATGAAAAATTACTTGCAATGGATTATGCAAACTCAAATTTATTGGCTTTGAGCTACAATATATGTAAAAGTAAAACCAAATTTGCTTGTTATTATTTAAGGAGCAAATGTTTATTTTATTAATTTATATTACTCATGATTACTAATTTAATTAGAATATGATTACTTATAAATAGAATAGTAAAATATGATAAAATAAAACAAATTAATAATTAAAAAAATTAAATATTTTTTTAATTATTAATTACTCATTATTAAATAATGAATAAATGAATAATTCAATGTAGAGATTTGATGTAAATAGGCAAAGTTAAATTTATTTTATATTATTTTATTGTTATATAATGAAAAAATAGCTATTCCAATGTGGAGACTTATATGAATGGAATAGCTAAAAGTTAAATTCATCTTATATTCATCAAAAGTGTTCTTTTAACTTTAGATAATCCATTGAGCATGCTTACACATAAATTCAAGTTGATAACCCAAAACTTATAATGATGATTGCATTATTAATTAACGTGGAGTTTTTCTCTATTTAATGAGCACAGAAATAAACATTAATGTAAAAGCAATTAATAGGAGTAATTACTAAGAATATTTCCAGTAACACATTAAATGTGTAATCCTAACTTAGAATATCATTCAAATCCAACTCAAGTGGTACTTAAATAATTAGTACTCATCTTAAGCGTGAGCATGCATGTTCTTTACTCAATTCTTTATTCTTGTGCTTATTCATAATGACAACGCAGACTCATAATTGCACATGAATTATTATTGTTTATTATTTTTTAATCTATCTTTCTCTATTTCTTTTACATTTACTGAATAAGGAAAATAATTGAAAGAAAATTAGATGTAATTAGGGGATAGAAAGCTTGAAAGCTTGACTAGAATTTATAGAGTTTAATACTATTGTTTCTGGGTTTAAACGAGTCGATACGAATGGACATAATTAATTAAAAATAGGTCAATTCGGATATTAAACTTGAGAAACCCGCAATTAACGAGCATAACGTGTCTAAACCAAAATTATGCTTTTGTAAGTTTGACCTTAAAATTAAAAAACCTTTTATTGTTCCCTATTCAATGTAAATGTGTATGATTGATATAAATTAGACTTATAATATAAGAAATATATATTATTAATCGGATCAAATTAATATAACCATATATATATCAAACTTTTTAATATCAAAATTATTAAATAAAAGACAAAATATATAAAAATTAAGTTACGAATAAATATTAATCTTAAGTCATTTTCATTTGTTACATTCATTTTCTTTAAAGCCAAGCAGAATAATAGAATATAGAATAATCGGGTTGGGCTCTCTCAAGTTCCTACTTGAATGTTCTACATGCGATACTTTTAGATTTATTCTAATTTATAATAAAAATAACTTTATTATCTATCAAATCAAATCAAATCAAATTACGTCAAATTTAAATAAATAAGACAACGTGTAGAATCGTAATTTAACCGTAATTTAAATTTAATATCTTTATTTTAATATTCTAAATTAGGGTTGACAATTCCCACTAGGGCCACCAAATAGGTAGCCATAGTCAGATTCAAACATGGCATTTATGGTGTAACATTTTAGAACATCTGCCTCATATTGCAGTGAATTGTAATCAGGATGTATCCAGTTGTTGGATTCATCTGCAAATTCAAGATCATCTATAAAAGCAGCCCTGGAGTAGCCTTCAATTGCAAAATGGCCGCTTCCCATTGGAGGGCTAGCAGCATTGTTGTCTGTGTAAAACTCCCCCTCCCCATCTTACCTCAGTTGCTGAGATGGATAAACTGCTAAATAAGGTCTTGGGCCAATACCCAAGAGGCATATCGAATTTGTCGTGTACATGTAAGACTTTTATTTAAACTCTATATCCCACACACTCATCTTAATAGAATTTGAAATAACTCAAGTTTATCAAATAAAAGATGAGTGATAACGGGTAGGAGGGAGATCGGTCCGGTCCGGTTCTGGGGGGTTTGATGGATCGGACCGGACCTATTCGGTCCAGGGATTCCCTACCCTGGACCGGACCGAATCTCAATAGAACCGGGCGGTCCGGTCCCATTCAGGACGGTCCGGTCCGGTCAGTCCAATCGGTCCGACCGGACTCCAAATGGGCCAATGGCCCAATTTTTTTCTTACATCAATTTCGACCCAACAGTTAAAATCCACTAACAATTTATCTAATTTGAAGCCCAAAATACCAAAGAAATACTTAGAAAGAAAAATAAAAATAACCATTAAAAAAAATTATCTATATACAATAAATTTGAATAAAATATTTTACTACCAAAAAAATAAAAAATTTCTATATACGTTCCAAACAATTTAAAGATCAATCAATTATAGTATATTCTATTTAATATTTATCATATATCTAAAAAAGGAAAGAAAGCTCTTCTAACAAGAGAAAAATATAGCAAAAATCGATTTTCATGTATCTTACTTTACATACATGGTACATCAAATGATTACAATCTGCATTCTAAAAGGCCAGAAAAATAAAAATCCATTCCCAAGCAATCTGCAAGCATATTTAAAAAATTCAAACCTGCAAGCATATTTAAAAACTAAAAATTAAAAAGTCTTAAAAAAAAGAACTATCAAAGATTAGAAGTTATATTTAATAATTTACATCAAAAGCACTGATGCACAGTGCACTATAACATACTAACACTAGCATAAATTACATAAAAAATAAAAAAAGACCAACAGTAGCATCTAAAAGTTAACATAATTACATCAAAACAAAATACAAATTATAAAATTAGGTAATTGTTGAATCAGTCCCTAACTATTAGCAAATTCCTCACGATCAATTTCTCCATCAAGGTTGAGATCACGATTCACAGATCTGCAGATAAAAAAGTAAAAAACCAAGGCGTTAACCTATTGGTGAACATAATAAAAATCAACTTTTAAACATTTGGTTAGTCTGTTATAAAATAAATCAACTCAGTTGATGCAGCACTTAAGTTGGTACAAAACAAGATAATATTGGTGAACATAAAATAAATCAACCTTTAGTTAGCCTTTTACACAAGCTGTAACTGAGTCTTTTTACCATGCACTTCTTCAAAGTGCAGCAATTAATGACACAAGGCCTAGAGAAGATGGTTTTAGGAGAGGATTAATGACACAAGGCCTTGATATGTACAGAATCACTATAAAATAAGATGTTTATTGAGTTTAACTTGTGAATTTTTCAAGTATTAAAGTCCAAATATAATAGAGAAGCAGATTTTACAAACAAATCACATCTAGAAAGAAATAAAACTGGGAAAAAAAAATATAGATTTTAAACAGAATTCATGTCTTACATCAACATTGGGTTAAGACTCGGTAGCCATTTCATTTGATCCTTCTGCAGAATAAGCCAATTCCCCAACAAGTTCTCCTTCAATCCATAAAAATTTAATACAAAACAAATGAAATAAAGTTAAAATAATATAGAAGATAAAACAAAATATACCACAAAATAAATCAAAGTTAATTGATTACATACCCATATCTATCTGCTTCTCAAATTCCTCCATTTCATCCATTAAAGTCCTAAGGCTTATTGGAGTAGAGGAAGAACGGAGCCAATTTTGTGCACATATGAGAGTCTCAACCATCATCGGATTTAAACTACTTCGGAAAGGGTCAAGTACACGACCCGCAGTACTGAATGTAGATTCAGAGGCCACAGTAGATACCGGTATTGCAAGTACATCGCGTGCAACCTTTGAAAGTATGCGATATCTAACTGAATTCACCTTCCACCAATTTAGTAAGTCAAAATTATCACATTCATCCTCACATTTTTCAGCTAGATATCTATCAACCTCTGACCTGCTTTCCAAAGAGTCTTCTGACTGTAACTCTTGCTTAAATTGGGCCATCAATGCAGCATGTCTATTCGTAGACTGAGTTGTGGAAAGACTTGCATCTTCACGTGGGGAACTTGTGCGTTGAGGAGAACTCCCTTCTTCATTTTGGATGTATGCCTTATACATGCGAATAAATGCATTTTTCACCTTCCAACTCATATCAATGATTTTTGATTGATCATATGCATACATTTTTCTCAACCCAAAGTCAAGATATCGCATCTTGTAATGAGGATCAAGAACAATCCCAACGTACAACAGTATATTCTGATTATCCATATTCTCCCAATACTTTTCAAACTTTCTCTTCATATTTGAGGCCATTAATCCCACCACGGGACTTCCTTTTTCACATTCTATGTTAATGGCATTTTTAATATTCACCAACTTTGAAAAAAAGGTATTGCAAGTTACATACTCACCCCCCGAGAAGCGTAAAGTTACATCATGAAATAATGCAAGAAACTTCTCAAACAACCGTACCTTATCCCAATAGGATGCATTGGGAGGCCCTCACTTCTTTGACTTTCTTCTAGTTACCACATCACCTTCATCGTCGTCATCATCATCATCTCCAATACTACTTAAAAAGCACATATCTTCTTCCTCCAACCGATCAAAAGCTTTTCTAAATTTCCCAGCCCTCTCCAACATAAGATAGGTAGAGTTCCACCTAGTCTGTACATCTAGGCAAACATGACTTTTGCATTTAATCTCTTCCAATGCCACACACTTCTTAAATGTACCCCACCTTTGAGGGGAGGATTTAACATATTTCACAACACCCCTCACCTTCGCAATAGACTCCTCATAGTCTTTCAATCCCTCACGCACAATTAAATTTAGAATGTGTGCACAACATCGAACATGCAAGAATTCATGTTCCAAGACCGTATCCCTCCTATACTTGGTTTTTTTTTTCAAATAAGAAATGACCCCATTATTAGAACTTGCATTATCAAGAGTGATAGCAAGTATTTTCGGTCGCCCCCAATCATGCAAATACAACTCTATGCCTTTACCAAGTGTATCACCCTTGTGATTTTCAACCAAAGAAAAGGAAAGAATCCTCTTATGTAGCTTCCAGTCATCATCAATAAAATGTGCTGTGAGACACATATAATTAAGATTTTGCACGGATGTCCATGTATCCGTGGTGAGGAAAATTCGTTGCCCTCAAAGAGCACTTTTTAATTTATTTTTTTCACTGATAAACAAATTAAAACAATCCTTCGCAATCGTCCAACGGGATGGAATCCCTACCCACTTAGGGCAAACCACAAGTATAAACTTTCTAAAACCCTCCCCTTCAACAAACCTAAATGGCAACTCATCAACAATAATCATCTCTGTCAATACTTGTCGGCAAGCCTCAACACTAAATAAAATGGGCACAAGTCCCCCACCATCACTACCTCCCTCCATTTTCCAACCTAGAGTCGTCTGGGACTTATCCGTATTCTTAAATGGACATTTCTTACATTGCTTCTCAATGTGATGCTTCATAGACTTTGTACCATTGATCTTTGTATCACACGCATACGAAGCACCACAGTAATTACATGCAGCCCTAGGTTTAGTGGGATCCCCTTTTGATATTCTTGTAAAGTGATCCCAAACCATTGACCTAACTCTACCACTTTGTGACCCACCAATGTTAGATTTATCACTTACATTGGATGGGGGTGGGGGCGGAGGCATACCAGGGCTTTGTATTGACTCTTGCACCTCATTGGTTGAAGTTGACGAATCCATCTAGAAAAATAAACAACCAACAATTAGTGTAATAAGTTTTTCTAGAACAATTGGTTGTCCGTAGCCTGGAAACAACCCTAATATCCACCACTATCCAGCACACAAACAACCCTAATATCCATCCACATTGGCTTCATCAAAGCCATCTTAAAAAATTGATGAAAAGTACAAGTTTTCCATAAATCTAAGACCTTTCTATCCATAATCCCACATTGGATTAACCATTTGATTCATCAAAATGATAATATAAATTTATTTTTATAATAATAATTTTATAAAAAAAATAAGATTTTTCAGTTCGCTCGAGCGGAATGTCGAGCGAGAGTCGAGCGCTCAACTCTGCCTGATTTCGCTCGAGCGGAATGTCGAGCGAGAGTCGAGCGCTCAAATCTGCCTGAGTTCGCTCGAGCTAAAAGTCGAGCGAGCGTCGAGCGCTCCATTCTGCCTGGGTTCGCTCGGCAAGTACGCGAGACTCGAGCGAACCCATCTGTTTTCCAGAAATGGGCACAAGTCGCCAATGCTCTAAAATCCACAACTATCCAACACACAAACAAGCCTAATATCCACAACTATCAAGCAAATTAATAAAAATAATAGAGAGAGAGAGAGAGAGAGAGAGAGAGAGAGAGAGAGAGAGAGAGAGAGAGAGAGAGAGAGAGAGAGAGAGAGAGAGAGAGAGAGAGAGAGAGAGAGAGGCACCTCGTTCGGCAAAAACGGGAATGCAACGGTTGGGAATTTGAGATGCGACCGAGGGGCAAGTGGGCAATGGCACAGCGTCGGCAATGGGTTACGGCTTGGAGGGGATGCGCACGGCACGGGGCTAGGGTTTGTAGAATTTGTGAGCGTCGAGCGTGTTTTTCACTTGAGAGTTGAGAGAGAAAGTGAAGAGTGAAGACTGAAGACTGAAGGGGGAGTGGAGGGAATCGGGGGGGTGGGGGGCTGGGGGGGGGGGGGGGGTAAAGGGAAATTATGTGCTGAAACGGCGCCGTTTCAGCACATAATTTTGTATAACTTCTTCTAAAATCTAATTCTAAACAATAAAAAAAAAATTAATAAGTTGGTAAAAATATATTTAAGTTAGTAAAAATAAAATTAGGTAAACTAATTAATGTGTATTATTTAATTAAATCACTAAAAAAATCACTAGTTAATTGTTAATTTAGTTAATTATTACTAACTTAGAGAGTTTTTTTTTTTTTGTTTTTGAAATTTACTAACTTAGTAATTTACTATTATACTAATACTATTAGTCTATTAGTAATTTAGTATATAGTAAATTAGTAATATTTATTAACTTATTTACTATTGTCTAATAACTAGATAGTCTAGATGTAATAACTAGTAACTAATAATATTAATATGTAATAACACTAGTTAGTAGTTACACTAGTATTAATAGATAATAACTTAAATATATTAATTTAATATACATAACTAATAGTATACTATAATTACTATTATATATATTAGTAATTTACTATATACTAAATTACTAATAGACTATTATACTAATACAGTAATACTATTAGTCTATTAATATATAGTAAATTAGTAATATTTATTAACTTATTTATTATAAGTTTATAAATTATAACTAATAACTAGATGTAAATATCATGTAATAATAATAACTAGTAGTGATTTATTAATATAGACGGTTAGTGATTTAGTCTTAGTCTTAGTAAGTTAGTATCAATATTATTATATTAGTATTATTGTATTAGTATAAAATTATATATATTAATAATTAGTATGATAAATATTAGCCTATTAGGTAAGATAAAAATTATAAATAATTCTAAATTATATACAATTATAAAAATTATAAATAATTATATACAATTATAATTATTATATAAATAATAAAATATATTAATATTCATTCGGTCCGGTTCGGTCCGGTCTGGGGCAAAACCCCCATGGACCGGGATCGAACCGAAACCCATCGGTCCAAAGAAAATAGGATCGAAACCGACCGGACATTCTACTGGTTAGGCCGATACTCTCCCATAATAACGGGATAAGAAAAATTCTAAGAGATAAGATTAAAACTCTATATCTCTAATTATAGTCAGATACAAACTCTTAGATTTCTTGATGGTCAGAAATCTATAAATAGCACTGAGGGATTAAAGGGTTCTCACCTACAACATTAGAGTGCCTTTTGCCATCGTAAGACATTTGCGAGGTAAGGTTGTTAGGGTGATCCTTCCCTCATAGCCAGATATAATTCTTCATCAAATTGATAATAAAGGTACGTATTTATTTATTACTGTTTATTAGTGTGGATCATATAAAATCGAAGATCCATTTATTAATTGTTCATGTTATAATATTTAACATGTGATATCAGAACTTTAGGTTGTAGATTTTTTATGATCTCGATAAAATACAGTAAATAAATATCTATTTGACTGATTTTATATATATAGCCTTCGTGCATTTCTCGATTTTTATCATGTTGTAGTTGAGTATCTTTTTGGTCTAAGAAATAAATTTGCGATGGTGTTTAGGAATTTGAAATGATTATTCCGATTAGTTACATATTCATAATATTATTATTGTACATGTGTATTTATATTATTGAAACTGCACATTAAAATGTATTTTGAATGTTTTGGACTTAGAACTGTACTTGAGTTTTTTCTCTTTATTATCATTTTTTTTTATTTTCTCCTGTACTGTGTTGTCTTGAGAAAGAGACAAAACAACATTGTAATGAAGAGTCTTTGATGGAGACAACCCACCTAGCCAGGCCATTAGAGTTGCTTATATGGTCTGAGATGGTTTGCCCACAAGTTACTTTGCATGCCCTTGTCTCTGCGCACAGCAGAGGGTTTGTTAAATGTTGTTGGTGATTGATTTAGTGTGGGCTGGATGCCAATGCATCTGAAAGGGTGTGGCTTCATCATTGCGCCAAACGAAAGGAAGTTTTACATGAGGTGCAGCACTGCATGTTGAGGAAAGAAGAAAAGAAATTGAAGTACGGTGCTGTGCAAGCCACCAATTTCCTTCTCTCACATCCTTGACTACATGGAACTTTACAGAAAATTGTTTTCGTCCATAACGGGAAACCTCATCAAGAACATAGCCTGGAGTATCTTTTGAACTAACTTGCACAAAACCCGAGCAGAGCATATTGAAACAGCCATTTTCACCTGCCTAAAAAATACAAAGAAAATACGATCGGAGTACAATGAATACTGGAAAAACTCCAAGAGTTTGAAATTTATATGTAAATGCAGATCAGAGATAAATAATTCCCAGCCTTACCGTCCATGCACCCAAGGTTCGCGTATTATTATCGCCATATAATTTTGGATTTACCCAAAGAATTTACCAACAAAATTAGCATTAAGAACCAAGAGATAGCTCCTAAGATATGCATTGACTGGACGAGGATTTGAAACGAATTACCATCCATCCAACTTGAATCACATCAACGCCACTTCGGACCTGTATAAATGCTTGGCTGAATTGATTATCTATAACTTGGGGATTTTGTATATTAATTGTTGCGGCTGCTCCCTTATAGTTTGTGCCTGCACTGCTTTGTAATTTTCTTGTTGCATACCTATATATATAATGGGAGAAAAATGAAAGTATTATTATCAGTTAAATCATAAAAAGAAAAAAATTTCCCAAATTGCTAATTAATATGTATCATTTATAAACAAAGGCAAATGATTAGAATAGGAAGGGAATTAGAAACGTTAACATGAGTAGGAGGAGAGGCAATGTTTGACCCAGAATCTTTCACGAACATTTTGGCCAATAACAAGTCTTCCTTCCGAGTTCTCTTGATGGGAACGGTTCCAAATGGGCAGCCTTCACTCAATCCAACTGCAGAAGTCTTGGCTACATGTGGTAGAGTTTTATCTTCCCCTCTTTCTGGGAAAAAATTAGGTTTCATCTACAAAAGTATTGTCCATTTATTTATAAGAAGGTTTTGTTGTTTATCAAATGGCTAGCTATCGATTATGAGAGTTTTACCTGAATGCTATGGTTTTTAAGCAAAGGATGATCAAAGGCTGGTTGTTTATATATATCAACGCAATCAAAGATATCACCTTCTGCAGTCTGTAAAGACAACACAACACACTTTACTTATCTCACCAAACAAAACAAAACAAAATACATTCTATTTCCACAAAATAAAGCTAATACGTAAGTACCTTGATGCTTTTGATGTATGGTTTGTTCAGAATCTTGAGCTGTCTCTCTATTTTCAAGATCACCTTCAACACCTTTTAATCCTTCATCTGTACTGTCTATAACAATGGAAGACAAAAACAACAAAACTAAAAATGGGGTCATGATTCTCAAACCTCTATCACAACAGAAACCTGTTATGTTTGCTGTGTATTGCACAAAATCAAATCTTGTGATCTATTCCTTCTCTTTTATGTACTTTTTACCTTAGTTTCATCACCTGTCTGCCCATTTGTATATATAAGCTCTTTATGCCATGAATTCAAATTGATAACCCAAATCTCATAATGATGATTGCATTAATTGTATCTTATTAATTTGGTTTTGATACCTATTAATTAGTAAGTACAGAACAGAACATTAACGTAAAAGCAATTAATAGGAATAATTATTGAGAATTCCCGTAATGCATTTATTTTGTAATCCTAACTTATATCATTCAGATTCTAAAGATATAACCATACCAACTCAAGTAGTAATTAATTAATACTTACCTTAAGCGTGATCGGCATGTTCTTAATTTAGTACTTATTATCTATACATTCTTGTGCTTATTCACAATGATATCGCAGAATCATTAATATTGCACATGACATGAATTATTTTTTTTATTATTTTTGGATCTTTCTTTTTTCTATTTCTTCTAGATCATGTTGGAGTAAATCTATGATAATCAGTTTATAATAACTAGGGCTGTTCATCTGGGCCGGTCCGGAACCTGGATAACCGGGTTTCGATTATGGGTTTCGGCCCGGATTTGATCCGGGCCGAAACCGCATGACAAAAACCCGGACCAATACGGTCCGGGCCGAATGTTAAAACACGAGCTTCGCATTTTATACCCGGTGCCCGTTTTATATACACTTCTTTGATCTTAGGTAGGGTTTCCGCCTCCTCCCCCCCCCCCCCCCCCGCCTCTCTCTCTCTCTCTCTCTCTCTCTCTCTCTCTCTCTCTCTCTCTCTCTCTCTCTCTCTCAAGCCCTAGCCTTCGAATTTCTGAGGCAATCTCTCTGTGCTCAGACCTCCTCTCTCACGCGAAATCTTGAAATCATGAAACCGTGTCTCTCTATTCAAGCTTCGGCCGTTGTCTCTCTGTCTCGCTGAGATGTTTGTCTCGCCGGCGACCTCTCGGTAAGTCTCTCTCCCGATTTGTGAACAATTAATGTAAATTTGGGTAGATCTGGTGTTTCGGTGAACTGGGTCTCCTTATTGTGCTTGGAACTTGTTGAATATAATTTTTCTTGTGTTATCTGTCATGGAAGTAGGTGATGGGGGGGCAAGGAACAGAGAAGATGCGAAGTGGAAGAAGACAAAAGTGGATCTGTCGAGTTAGGAAGATGAGGGTTGGACTGTTAAATGGTGACTCGAAAAGCAGTGTATGGGTCTCCTCTCTCATACTTTATTGATCTGTATGCTATATTTGCTAAGGATCAGTGTATGCTATATTTGTTCTGTATGCTATATATACTATTGTATATATAAATATATAGATATATATATTTATATGCATTTGAATGCACTGCCGAGGAAGCTTATACATGGAGTCAGGTAACACAAGCATGCTTGAGTGTTTTCATGTTCTTCATGCCAAATATATCATATGTGCAGCTTCTTTTTTCTTATATAAAGAATCTGTGATTATTTAGCTTGGGATTGATAAGCTATTGTTTCTCCTCCAGATAACCAATGATGACCTTTTTCTGTTTATTCATCTTTGTTCCCCACAGGGCCTTGGCACTGGTACTGTTAAAATGTGCTTTGTAGACTGGTTCTCATAATATATTCTTTTGCAAGGAACCTTTTTGGGTTGATTGCATTGTCATTTTGTAAGATTTGTGATAAGAATCTACTGTGGATTATAACCACTTCATTTATTTAGGAACAGATTGGTATCATATCTGCTAACATTACGTGGAAATTGCGGAGATTGTGACATGATTTGTAATTGTAGTCTATGATTGGTGATGGGAGTTAGAGATGATTAATTCTAGATAACATGAGCGCAGAGTCTTGGTCAGTACCATAGACACTCTTTGGCTTCCAGTTACTGATGCCTCTGCAGATTTTTGTTGTTTTGAATGCTGGACTGGAAGTTTGGGCGGTATAGTATTACTGACTACTGAGATTTGGAATGGCTGTACTATGCCTTGGGTTGTGAGTGTAGGGAAAGCAGTAGCCAAACTTCTGATGTTGTTGGTTTCTATGGGAGCTCAAGCTCATATTTTTTAGTTTGCTTTTTGATTGGATGAAAGTTTTGGCAGATTATCTTTTTCTGGATTGCAGCTCCTTGGGTTTTACCATTTTATACCCGTGCACTGTAGACATGCCTTTTCTATTTTCTTTTCTGTTTCATGCTATCTTTACTACTAACAAGATCGCTTAATGTTTTCTTAATAAGCAATTAGATCTCTAAATGCTGGGGCCTGGGAAGTGTATAACATGGCAAACTAGCATTTCTTGTGTTTGCTTGTTATTGTTGTATTTTAATTAGTGCTTTGAGAAGCACAATGGCAACCGATTAGTCTTTGAAGGAACATGTGAACATTGGGCTTGAAAAACATTTAGCATAAGCATGCATGCGCATGTATATTTGCCTTATAAGCTAAGTTTGTAGGACTTCTTGTTTCTTTGTTGATAGCTATGAGCTAAGTTCTATGAATAATTTGTCTTATGATTAGTTGGGTACCGTAGCACTATTAGGTTGTACTGATGTTTCAAGATGCACTAAGATATATGTTCAATTTGGATGTGTGACTGATTGATGAACTCCATTATGATTTATGACCTACATGTCATAAATAGTAGTTGTGAGAGCTTTCATTGGTGTTGAAGACATGACATGTACCAGTTTTTTTAATCACTGTCAAGTGTCTAAACATGCAGGATGGAGATTTTTGCAGGCTCACTTTCAATAGATTACTTGAAGTTGCTACTTGGTGTGAGATTAAATCATTGATAGAAGACCACGCTAATGATGTTGTAGTTCATATTTTGTATTTTGTAATGTAATGTGTAAATAACAAAATAATGTAATATTTAGTTGGCTTGCATGCATTTTATTTTTTCATTTTTATATATTTTTATTATTATGGAAAATGTTAGCATTATGTTTTTTAGTGATTTAGAAAAGCTTTTCACATAATATAGGCTTTTATAAAAAAGTATGATTTTCAATATTTTTTTAATTTTTAAAATAAATATAGCAGAATTATGCTTTGCAACATTTTTGCATAAATATGGGTTTTTATTAATATTAGATTAGATGTTTGAAGAAAAAATACTAGGCTTTTATTTTTAAAAAAATAAGCTTTAAAAACTGACTTCTATAAGAGGGAGAAAGGGGGGGGCGGGGGGAAACCGGCTAAAAGCCGGTACCCAGATTTTCGGGCTTTTGAAACCTGGATTCACCTGGGTTTCGGCCCGGGTCCAAAACCATGTATACCTGGGCCGAAATCCGGACCGGTTTTAACATCCGGGTTCCGGGCTGGGTATACCCGTATTTCCGGTCCGAAACTTGGATGAACAGTCCTAATAATAATCCATATATATATAACTTTTTAATATCAAAATTATTAAATAAAAGAAAAAACATATAAAAAATAAGTTACCTATAAATATTAATATTTAATTCATCCATTCATTTTCTTTTCTCTGCATTTTCTTCAAAGCCAACACAAAATAATAGAACATAGAATGAAAAATGCTTCTCCCATCCAACCGAGAGAAGCTACCAAGAACTAGAATTTATTTATTTATTTAATGATTAAAGAAGTATTTTTTAATTTATTTGTGATTTTTTTTTTCAAAATACTTGAAGGATTTTAAAAAAATTAAATTAAAAAAAATATATAATTTTCCAATGTCGATACAACGCAAGGATTACCCCTCTCAGTGAAGATATCACTGTCCATATAGAAAAATAGAGTTGAGCGCTGCCACGTTCCTACTTAAATGTTGTGGCCCGTGGGACACCCTATGCCAACTGCTACTAATAGACTACCTCCATTAAAATCTTAAGAGCATTGGCATTAGTTTGGTTAAATTTATCTTTAAATTTAATCAATATTAACACTTTTTTACATTTACCTATTCCATGTAAATTCAATCACCACATTAGATTAGCCATTCATTCTATATATAATAATAAAATATTATTAAATTAATAATTTTTTATTTAATTTATTTTATTACATTTTGTAATTCTACCAATTAAATGTTAATAATAGATTTGCCCAATCCAATATGAAGGATTTTTGAGCCAAATTATATAAAATTTGGCCAAACATCTCATTTGGCCAAACCAATGAAAATGCCCTAAAGGGCTAAGCTAAGGGCATGCAATTTGTGGCTTCACTGTACAAGTCTATAATTTGACTATATTTATCAAAAAGCATTGGCAATGGACTAGCTAAATGTCAATGCAAGTCCATAATTTGACTATATTTGTCAAAAAGCTCCCACATTGGACTAGCTAAACTCTCGCTATCTTGAATTTGTGCTACAGTAAATTGGTTTCCCTGACCATTGTTGGCGAGTTTCCGTAGAAGGATCAAAAGACTATTTTATTATTTTCCATCTAACAGCCACTCTCTCTTTCCCTCGTATTTTTTCTTTATTCATCCGGAAACCCCATCATAGATCAAAGCCCAGATCCTAAAAAACTAGAAACATCACAGATTAACTTAAAAAAAAAAAAAATAGAAACATCGCAGATAGAGCTTGGAAAGAAGTTGGTGACCATGAAAATCGAAGAAAACCATAAAATAAAATAAATAAATAAATAAAAACAAAACTGAGAAAATGAAGGAAAAATAATTGGGGATTTTTCTGACAAAAAAAAAAAAAAAAATACCAGCACTGCAAGAGGTAGGAGGGTCTTTCATCTAGAGGTCCTTGAGGTCCTTTAAGATCTGCTTCGAAGCCATGGATGAAGCTCGTAGATCGCCTCCGATCAAAAAGTTAAGAGTTTAAAGAGAGAGAAAAGTATATCATCTGCAACTCCAAGTGCCAATTAAAATATATAATATATTATATTATTTTGCTGAGATGATTTTGGGCTTTGGATGCGGACGACTACTTTTCTCAATGAATGAACGAGTTTGATGTGAGAAAGACTTCATCTGCAAGTGTCTATTAAAATATATAATATAATATTATTATTTAAATTTTAAATATCTAGTTTAATGTGAACTTCTTTAATTAAAAATTAATCTACTAATCAAAAGATAAAATTCCAGCTAAATTTTAAATTTGATAATGTTTGTTGACTTCAATCACAATTTTAAATATAAAAATTGGGTAGAATAAATATTGGTATGTTTATATATGTGATTGTTGGGTGAATAATTGGTAAAATATATTTATTGAATAATTAAATCGAGGGAAAAAATATTATATTTATAATAATTTGTAGTTAAATAATAATTTATTTAATAAAATTATTAACTAATATATAAAGTGTATTTGTAAAATATATAAAAGAATTAAATATTATTAAAATATATAATATTTTATTATTATTGAGACTTTAAAATAGCTAATCTAATGTGGACTAATCTATCTAAAAATTTATTTTAGAGCTAAAAGTTAACATTCTAACCAAATTATAGAATTGGCAATAGTTAGTTCATTGCCAATGCTCCTAAGTGAGATATCCTGGATCTTCAAGTTATAAGAGGCGAATGCTATAATTTTAATGAAAATTAATCGTAGTCAAAATAATGAGAAATACAACGTTTGTAAATATATCTCATAAAAATAAATTTATAAATTAATATTACTATATATATATGATACGTTAGATTTATTTTTAATAAAAATAACTTTACAACTTTTAAATGAAGTCATGTCAAATTTAAATAGAAAAAGCAATTTATAGAATCATAATTTAAATCAGGGCCACCAAATAGGTAGCCGTAGTCAGATTCAAATAGAGCATTGACGGTGTAACATTTTCGAATATCTGCGTCATATTGTAGAGAATTATAATTAGGATAATTCCATTTGCGGAACTTCCACGACAAGCCCAAAGGAACTGGGAGAAACTTCAGGGTCGATGCTGAAAGAAAGGTTGATGCTCGAAGATTGAGACAGATTCCACACGCGCAGACCCGAGATTTAGCTCGTGAATTAAACGCGCTTAAGCTTTCCCACGCGCAGAACAAATTTAAAGTCACGTGGATCGCAAGCTTAGTCGGGTGTGAGAAGTTTTGACTGCCACTTACTCAAGTAGGCTGATCATTATTGTTGTAGTGATTATATATATCATCAATATTCTTTTTTCGACTCTCTAATAAACTATTCAGCCTTCTCTCACCTGAAGATGTCAATAACCTAAAATTCTATAATTTATAACTTATATCGGGGGTCAAGAATTGCAGCCACGAGTAATAATCTATTTATTTTTACAATATCCTCCCAATATTTTATCATATTTGGATTTCATTCTCATAGTCATAGCAAATAAAAATCCCTTCAGTGTTAGCATAATTCTATTGCAAGTGGTCATGAAGCCTTAAAAATTCGTTGAAGTATAAGTTCGCAGTATAATATTTGGATCCAGATATCCACATAGTTATATCATAAAACAATTTCAAAAAATTAACAAAACACTTCACAATTGCTCAATCAACTGCATCCGGCGCATCGAGCCCCCTTCTCCTCCCAGTAGACTTCATCAAAACCTACCTCAAACCCCCATCCTCGACCTCCATCCGCTGGAACTCTCTTTCGTACTTCTGCACCACTTCCAACATCATATCTGTTGAGTTCTATCGAGTCGGAACGTCCAAGCATAATATGGCAGAACATGAAATCTGAAACTGTTCGGCTATCGCTTTAAATTTGCCAAACCTTTGGGGGGAATCCCTCACATATTTCATAGTGTAGCAGACTTTGGTAATGGAATCATCAGCCTTCTTCAAGCCCTTAGAAATCATGAGGTTGATGATATGAGCACATCATTGAACATGTATAAACTCGTTTCCACGAATGATATCATCTTTTACCGTCGTATTTCTCTTGAACTACTTAATTACAGTGTCATTGGCATTAACATTGTCAACTGTGATACAAAAAACTTTTTTACTTCCCCAATCCTAAATACAATCATCCAGCATTGCACCAATAAATGCACCATTGTGATCAACAATCTCTTTAAATCTAATTATCCGCTTGTGCAACGTCCACTCACTGTCTACAAAGTGAGCTGTGATACACATGTAGCCTACATTCTGTATAGACGTCCATGTATCAGTGGTAAATGATACTCTCTGGCCAATCTAACTTAACATCTCCTTCATCCCCTCATTCTTCTTCATATGCATTTTCAAACAATCTTACATAACCGTATACTGTGGAGGCATGGGAAAACGTGACTCAAGAGTGCACACAAATTTATTAAAGCATTTTTTGTCAATTATGGTAAAAGATATCTCATCAGTAATGATCATCTCTACAAGTATTTTTCGCAATATCTTCTTATTGTATTGAGAGATTGTAAGCTTCTTAACAGTTGTACTGGTACCATCAATTGCCATTTGAGTTTCGTAACTGAGCTTGGTCTTATCAGTGACCGTCAATTCCTTCGCGATTTTATACCTCCGACAACTATTAAGATGTACTATTAATACACTGGTTCCTTACTTCGTCAAATGACAACCATAAAGTTGCCCACAGTGATGACATCTTGCTTGTGGGTTCGTACAATCACCAGGAATTTTAGTAAAATATTCTCATGTTCACGACCGTTCTTTAGAAGCCTGTGGTGGTTGACCATGCTCAATGGGCATTTCTGTCATCTCTTCCTCTTCATTGAACACATCTTCATCTTCTCCTTCTATATCTACTAGGAGTCGACTACTTATACAGGAAGTAGCTACTCTAGATGTTGTCCTAGATGGGACTCTAAGGGTGAAAGTACCCACTGGTGCAAGAGCACTAGTATCATCTCTACAAATTCCACTTCCATTAGGTCTAGTATCCATATTATTAACACAATCAAAGAAGCTGAACAAATAAATTAAAAGCAAGGGTTTAGTTAAATAATAAAATATTTATACTGTAAATAAAATAAAATTAGAGTAAAACCATCTAAAATTTGACAAGTAGCATTAGATACTTATATTGGTAGAATGCTACCAAGGACCTTGACAAGTAGCAATATTAGATACTTGTACAAGTAGCATCAGTATCTATAGCATCAATATTAAAATTCAATTAATTAATGAAATATATATATATATATATATATTAATTCACTATATATGCCAATATGGTGGCCCAACGAAGGATATTCTCGTGAATTAATTAAGTTCATAGTCACTCTCTTCGAACATATTGAATAATTTGTTAAAAATGAAGGTAGGCTTCAATATATGTATTATGTAATTTATGTGTACCTCCTGTTCTTTTATTGCACATGTAAAAAAAAAAAAAATAGTGAAACCAGGCCGGTTTAATAATTAGCGCACCATGCATAATGATGATGGGTCTTCAAGACCAAAGGGATCAGAAGTTCAAAACCACAAACCTATATAGATTTTGGGCTATAAACACAATGGGGCCCACATTATTCCTGAAAAATGGATCAAAAACACAAACCTATAATAATTTAGGCTATAAAAACAATGGATCTTAAGAGCCCCCCAAAATGTAATGCTAGAATAATTTTCAAAAATGAAATGACACCATGTAGTTGAGTACATGAGTTTAATTTAGGGGGGACGCAATTAATTAATTGCACACACACACACACATATATATATACATATATATAATACGTACGTATGATATCCTCTGGCTAACCCACATAATACACCAAATCCTCAAGCCCACAAAAAATTATTCAAACTATTGCAAACCAGCAACTGCAAGACCATCAACCATAGTACCTCAGTTACCACAAAATAAAGAAAAAGATGAATGAAGGGCCAATCTTTCTTTTCCATATCATTATAGTGAAATTATACCGACATACTTCAAGGAAATAGAACCCACATGCAATTTACACATATCTTTTTACACATACCAAAGATAGCTATAAAGGTACTTTTAATACTTCCTACTATTACACATGCCAACCTCTTACTCTCACCTAGCCAGGTGCTTATTCAAGCTTCTGTCACAGACTCACAAGTTCTTCTCACAAATCTTCGTAGATTATTAACCTACCCAAGTGGATTAGTTCATAGTTAATCCAAAACAATCCCTCTACACCAAAAGCTCTATACATTCAAGTAATTAGTATAACTCTCTCTTTTAGTTCAGGTTTATATTCATATGATGTTTAAATAGTTGGAAGTATGATTTCATAGATGAGATTAGAGCAATAATGATGAACAAATGATACATATGGTCTCGGGTTCAAGCTTTTAGTTGTAATTAGTGTATGACATGTGTAAATAAAGTGAACTATATGTAGTCATCCATTCTCAGAAAAAAATAAAGTGAACTCGATCTGATCATGAACCTGATCAAACATTTTTTCTCATGTATGGCCCTTGAGGCATTTTCACAAATAGTTTGCATGCAACCCCATTTACATCCTGCAACATTCATTCCGTCACTGCATTTCCAACCTAATTACATATAGCGAACTGCATTCATACACCATCTCTCATATTGAAGAAAAATTGACCATTACATTACATTATTTGAACAAAAATAAAACCCTAAAATTACCAATTGGGAAGATGGCACTCAGCAGGACGATGACAATTTGGCAAGATAGAGCAACACTGCGGCGGCATGAAGAACTAAGACTGACTTTGACAGAAGAAGAAATGAAAAAGTGTTGAGATGAGAGAGATTAAGAGAATCGTGTGAGGCTGTGAGCTGAGACTGAGAGGTGAGGGGGAGGGAGACTGGTCACTGAAAAATGAAGAACTGAAGAAGAAACAACAAACGCCAAAGCCACAGGGAATGGGAAAGGGGCAATGCGCAATAGGCCAAAGGGAAACGACACTGTTTCTATTTAAATGTAACATCGTCGTTTAAGTTAGGAGTAAAAAATAAAACATAGACGTCATTTTACATCTGTTTTTTATTTAAAAAAAAGTTGGAGTTCAGAGTCATTCTGAACTCTATTTTTGACTCCAAATGTATTCTAGAAACTACTCTAATTCTGACTCCGATTTTTGAATAATATGACTCCGTCGGAGTCAGAATCGAAGTAGAGTTCGGACAGAGTCGTAATAGTTGGAAATTTGCACAACCCTAGTTAAAATGAGTATGAATAAAACGAGAATTTCACGGTCCTTTCTTAATACTATATATAATTTACATATAGAAGATATATTAAAAAAAGATGCAAGATTCTATGTTTTTTGAGAATGTTCAGTGTTACTTAAGAATATATTCCTATTCTCAGATAGGATCCTAACAAATTTTTTGGAAATTTGTAACAAACTCTTTCTTTATTTTTTATTCACGTTTAATTAATATACAAAATTATCTTGTCACTGATTTATTTTTATCTCTTATTATATAACATATTATTAAGTAATAAAAGACTTATATACGTAACGAATAATTAAACCTATTGTGAAAAAATGAATATAATATTTTTTGGGAATGTTGAGATAAAAGAGTGTATTTTTTCTTTTTCTTTTTTAAAGAAAAGGAATGGCTACTGAGTCGTTATATATTTTCCATTTTAATTAGGCATTCCACATACAAATTACAAGTGATCATTAATTACACATATATGTCTGATCATATATGTATTATAAATTACAATAAATAAGGAGGATTTGAAATGCGAGGTCTAAAAACATATCTCTCTGTGGAGGATCTCCTGAAATAGCTGTAAAGATATATATGACCGCTTAGAAAATGGAGGGATGAAACTAGATGAAGTTATAGATAAAGTGTGGAAAAAGATGCATAAGAGGTCAGATCGGATAATGGATCAACCATAGTATTTTTCATCACGTGGCCCAAGAGATGGATGCATATGCCCTTTGGAAGAAGCTAGAGGCTATGTATCGGCAAAGACTACTCAAAACAAGGCTCTCTTGACGAGACAGCTTGTTAACTTGAAGTAGAAAAGCGATTGTCTAGTACACTAGTGAGTTTCAAAACCTAGCTAACAAGCTCCAGTCCACCAAGCTGATTCTTGGCGATGAAGAACAAGCCCTGCTACTTCTCAGCTCATTACTAAATAGTTGGGATATATTGTTACTCCCTGAGTAACCCTATTCCAGATGGCAAATTTACCATGACGATGGTCAAAGATTCCCTGTTCAATGAAAATGCCTGATGGAAGGAAATGAGCATGAATCAGTCTCATGCTTTCATTATCGAGAGTAGAGATAGGTCTTAAGGTAATGGTAGAGGCTGAAGTGGAGGCAGGAACAAAGGGAAGTCTTAAGCACGTGGAAGTTCCAACAAGACTAGAAACCAGTAGAAGGGTAACTTGAAGTGTTACCATTGTGGTAGAGAAGGCCACATGATGAAGAACTGCCATAAATTTCAAAGAGAGCAAAGTCAAAGCAGTCAATTGGAGAAAGAAGATGGTGCAACTCTAGTCACTTTTTGGGAGATGCAGTGGTACTCTCAGCAGTGACGAGATTGGTTGCATCAAGGTGTTGAAGGATATTCGACACATTTTTGACCTTTGGATTAATTTGATTTCTAAGGTAGCCCTTGATCGACAGAGTTATAATAACTATTTCAATAATTACACTTGGAAGTTGTCACAATGCACCATAATACTTTTTAAACTTTTTATAATCTATATATATATATATATATATTAAACTTTTTAATATCAACATTATCAAATAAAAGAAAAAACATATAAAACATAACAGAAATGATACTTATAGTCGTGAGTGTGCAAGTACCACGTAATTATTTTGAAAAAAAGTTAATAAATATGGGACCAATATGAAAAGAAAATTAATTTTTTAATAGTTGATCCCACTCTTCTTAATACAACTGTATGTAACATTACTCAAAAACTAAATTACTTATAAATATTAATCTTTAAGTCAATTTCATTTGTTCCATTCATTTTCTTTTTTCTCTGTATTTTCTTTAAAGCCAATAGAATAATAGAATATAGAATGAAAAGTGTTTCTCCCATCGAAAGAAGCTACCGAGAGAATTTATCTATTTTTTTTATTTAATGATTAATGAAGTATTTCTTAATTTATTTGTATTTTTTTTTTTCAAAATATTTGAATTTATTATTTTTTTTCTTTTTGGAAAAAAGATACAATTTTACACTATCAATACATCGCAAGGATCACCTTTCTCGGTGACGATATCACTGTCCATATAGAATAATGGAGTTGAGCTCTCTCACGTTTCTACTTGAATGTTGTGGGACGCATTGCTACTTATAGACTACCTCCATTTAATCCTGAGGCTTCACTGTACACAAAACTACTGTCTTAAGAAGGGAATGCTATAATTTTATTGAAAAATAATCGTGTGCTAAATAACAAGAAGTGCTACATTTAAATAGATATCATAAAAAGAAATTTATAAATTAATATTACTATATGTGACACGTTAAATTTACTTTCAATAAAAATAATTTTACGATTTACAAATAAAATAACTTTAAATTTAAATAGAAAGGACAATTCGTAAAATCATAATTTAAATTCAAGACTTTTATAAAATTAGTATCATAAATCACCTTTTAGTGATTTCAAAAGCTGTAACAATAAAATTAAAAAAATTTATTTATATAATTTATATTGTATAAATGAATGTTAAATTAGGGTTGACAATTGCCACCAGGGCCACCAAATAGGTAACCATAGTCAGATTCAAATAGAGCATTGATGGTGTAACATTTTCGGATATCTGCATCATATTGCAGTGAATTGTAATCAGGATAATTCGAATGATTGGATTCATCTAAAAATTCAAGATCATCTACAAAAGCAGCCTGGAGTAGCCTTCGTATGCAAAATGGCCGCTTCCCATTGGAGGACTAGTTGCATTGTTGTCTGTGTAAACTCCCCCTCCCCATCTTATCTCAGTTGCTGAGATGGATAGACTTTCAAATAAGGAATTCGGCCAATACCCAACAGGTCTACCATACTGACCGTGTACAAGCCCCCAATTTCCTGATCTCGTATCCTATTTGCATGCAAAAAGCAAAAACATGTCATGAAGATGGAAAACCAAAATATGATTGAAAATTTTTTTATTATTTATTTTTAAATATATGATGATCAATGAGAGAATTGATGTAGATATAAATATTTTATATAAAAATAAACTTATCAATTGACGTACTTTTATGAGATTTATTAGTTATCTATAATTTGTTGCAGCTGAAGAATGATGAATCACATGAGTAAGTACAAGGTGGCAAGATAAGAAAAAGAATGAAATAATATTACCTTGATTATGTGGAACTTTACGTAATGTTGTACTCCTTCACAGCGGGAAACCTTATCAAGGACATAGGCGAGAGGATATTTTGAATAAACTTGCACAAAACCTAAGCAGAGCATGCTGAAACAACCATTTTCACCTGCCTGAAAAATAAAAAGGAAAAGTATAGTTACAAGCACAATTGTGTACTAATTTGTGCACCAATATGATGTGATTAGTCAAAAAGTAGATTTTATTGAAAACGGTGTTAATTTAAATTTGAAATATGAATAAATCAGTGTTGATACACAGATTAGTGTGCGACTGTGCTTGTATGTAGCAAAACTCAAAAAGGAAAAGATCCAAGTACAATGAATGAATACTAGAAAAAGTGAGAGTTTGATATTTATATATAAATGCATAAAGATAAATAAATTCCCAACTACCAAAGGTTTATAGTCTGATTGGCATAATCCCAACCTCTAAAATAGAGGTTTGGAATTCGAAATTCCCCTCTTTCAAATATATTAAAAATAAATAAATAAATTCTCAATCTTACTGTCCATGCACCAAAGGTTCGCATAGTATTATCGCCATGTAAATTTGGATTTACCTGTAAAAACTACCAAGAAAATCAGCATTTACTAAAGAGAAATAATTGCTATGGAACACCCATTTAAGAACCAGCAGGAGATGATGGCTTCTAGCTAAGATATGCATTGACACGAGGATTTGAAATTAATTACCATCCATCCAACTTGAATCACATCAACGCCACTTCGGATCTGTACAAATGCTTGGCTGAATTGATTATTTATAACTTGGGGGTTTTGTATATTAATTATTGCGGCAGCTCCCATGCATATAATGTTTGCCTGCACTGCTAGGTAATTTTCTTGTTGCATACTATATATAGGAGAAAAATGGAAGTATTATTATCAATTAAATCATAAAAAATAAAAAAATTTCCCAAATTTCCAATTACTACATTGCATGAAAACTATTTATGAACAAGCTAGCACAAATGATTAAAAAGAAAAAGAAAAAAAAAAAGAGAGGCTAACATGAGTTGGAGGAGAAGGCACAGCGTTTGACCCAGAATATTTTCCGAACATTTTAGCCCATAGTAAGTCTTCCTTTCGAGTCCTCTTGATGGGAACGGTTCCAAATGGGCAGCCTTCATTCAATCCATCTGCAAAAGTCTTGGCTGCAGGTCGTAGAGTTTTATCTCCCACTCTTTCTGGGAAAGAACTAGGTTTCATCTGCAAAAGTATTATCCATTTATTAAGTTCGTTCTTTTGTTTCAAATGGCTATCGATCATGAGAGTTTTACCTGAATGCTATGGTTTTTAAGCAAAGGATGATCAAAGGCCGGTTGTTTATAGATATCAATGCAATCAAAGATATCACCTTCTGCAGTCTGTAAAGACAACAGTACATGACTCATACTTAGCTCGCCAAAACAAAACAAAAAACAATTTCCAAAAAACAAAGCTAATACCGTGATGCTTTTGATGTAGGGTTTGTTCAAAATCTTGAGTTGTCTGTCTATTTCAAGATCTTCAACACTTTTTGCTCCTTCAGTAGTATTGCTTATAACAATGAAAGAAAGAAACAACAAAACTAAAAGTGGGGTCATTCTCAAACCTCTGTCACAACAGAAACCTGCTATGCTTGTTGCGGATTTTGACCAAAGCTTGTAATCTATGCCTTTTATGTAGTAATTTTTATCAGTAATGATCTATTCGTTAGTTTCATCATCTTTCTGCCCATTATTTGTATATATAAGCTCTTTATGTCATGAATTCAAATTGATAGCCCGAATCTCATAATGATGATTGCAATAATTAATTGTATATTTGGACTTGTCTTATTTGCTTTTCGCTATTTAATGAGTACAGAAAAGAACATTGTGAGAATTAATTAATAGAGTAGTAATTAATGATTATTAAGAAATCATGTAATGCATTAAAATTGTAATCCTAACTTAGAATTATATCACTCAAATTCAAATGATATAACCATACCAACGTCTCAAGTAGTACTTAAATTAGTACTCACCTTAAGCGTGAGCATGTTCTTTACTTATTCTTTATTCTTATGCTTATTCAAAATGACAACGCAGAATCATAATTGCACATCATGAATCATTATTGTTATTATTTTTGGATCTTTATTTCTCTATTTCTTCTACATTTAATGAATAAGGAAAATAAATGAGAGAAAATTAGTTGTAATTAGAGGATATATACCAAGCTTGAGATGATTCCGATCCATCCATCTTATGATCAAAATCTTTGCTGAAATTTCACAAATACTGTGGATTATAGTTTATACATGCTACATGCATGTGTGTGTATATATATATATATTCAGTGTTCATAATCATTACTTAATGGTTGCTAATAAAAAAAAAAAAATTTATATTTTATTAGAAAACGACAGAGTCAAAATCTCCAAATTAGCCTTCACAATTCCCACCAGGGCCACCATATAGGAAGCCATTGTCAGTATCAAGTTTATCTACGGTGTAACATTTTTGGATATCTGCGTTATATTGGAGTAAATCGTCGTCAACATATGTCCATTTGTCGGATACACCTACAATTTGAAGTTCTTGTTCATAAGCAGCCCTGGCGTAGCCTTCATCTGCAAAGTGGCCGCTTCCCATTGGGGGACTAACTGCATTGTTGTCTGTCAAAACTCCTCCTCCCCATGTTATCTCAGTTGCATATCCGGATAGAATTGAAAATAAGGAATTTGGCCAATACCCAACAAGTTTATCCAAGCTCTCATCATGTCCAAGCCACCAATTTCCTGATTTGATATCCTATTTGCATGCAAAAGAGTAAAAACATATGAAGATGCAAACCAAAGGTGAAAGGATATTAGTAGAAGGGAAAAAAGGGTTCAATTTTTAAGTTATGCTATTCATCATCCTTTTAATCATTATCGATATCTTAATTTGCATCAAATGACTACCGATCGAGTGTCCAAAACAAAGTCCTGACTAAAAATAAACCCCATATTTAACATTTAACAAAGCTTTACGATAAGAAAATAGATAATAAGAGTACCTTAAATATTTTAAAGCTGACATAATATTGTTCACCGTCATACTCGGAAATCTTACTAATGACATAACCAAGAGGAAATTCCGAGTTAACTTGAACAAAACCTGAGCAGAGCATATTGAAACAACCAGTACCTTTGCCTGCCTGAAAAATAGAAGTAAATACCAAGTACTACACTGGTCAGTAATGCAACAAATTAAAGCGATATATAGTTTGGTATTTATCATGTACATATGAATGCTGAAATAGAAATAAATTTCCAGGCTTACGTACCGTCCATGCACCAAAAGTTCGAGTAGCATTATCGCCAAATAATGTTGGATTCACCTAAAAGGGCTTTTTTTTTTTTTTTTTTTTAATATTTCCCAAGAAAATCAACGTTATTAGAAAAGAAAAGTTGAAATAATTGCAATGAATATAAAACCCATTTCAGAACCAAGAGATGTCTCCTAAGATATGCGTTAAAATTGGGATTTGAAACTAATTAATTACCATGCATCCATCCAGCTTGAATGGCATTAATCACTTCAACGCCACTTTGAATCAGTACAAATGCTTGACTGAATTGGGTATTTGTAACTTGTGGGTTTTGTGTATTAATTCGTGCGCCAGCTCCCAGATAGAGCTTGCCTGGAGTGCCTGGTAATCTTGCTGTTGCATACTACAACCAAGGCGTTCAAAAGGGAGAAAAATGAAACCATTATTAACAAATAGATTAATGTATTTTCCCTCATCATTATTGACCAGAAAAAGTCGAGGAAATCTGCAGATCTTGAGTCACAAGAAACAAACTTATAAACCATAAGCAGAGAAGGACACAACTTGCTAATTAATACTACAGGACATGAAAAAAAGACTAACATGAAAAGGAGAGCCAGAGTTCGACCCGGAGTTTTTCACGAACATTTTCGCCCAAATTCCAAAATACGACAGAAAGTTTGGCTAGAGGTGGTGAAGGTTCATCTACTTCTCTCATTTCCTCTGGGAAAGCACTAGGTTTCAGCTGCAAAATATAGTACATTTTTACCAAGAAAGTTTTGTTCTTTGCTTCAAGCATAAATAGATGTCGATAGCTATCAATGAGAGTTTTACCTGAATGCTATGGTTTTTAAGCAAAGGATGATCAAAGGCCGGCTGTTTATAGATGTCAATGCAATCAAAGATATCACCTTCTGCAGTCTGTAAAAACAAACATCATACTTAGCTCACGCCAAAACAAAACAAAAAAACATTATGTTTCCAAAAATTAAAGCTAATAATACCTTGATGCTTTTGATGTAGGGTTTGTTCAGAATCTTGAGTTGTCTCTCTATTTCAACATCTTCAACACTTTTTGCTCCTTCAGTACTACTTATAACAATGAAAGACGGACAACAAAATTAAAAATGTGGTCATTCTCAAACCTGTACACGACCTGATCTATCCCTTCTCTTTTCTTTATTGGTTAGGAATCTATTCCTTAGTTTCATCACCATAGCACACTACATATGTATTTATAAGCTTTAAGAATGCACTTATGTTATAATTGCATAAGAAATATATATGTAAGGAATTGTCATTGACAACGAAAATCATAATTGCATTAATTGTTTCTTTGGAATTTTCTGATTTTTATTTCTTTATTTAGTAATGCGTGTTATTATTATTTTTAATAAACACTACATTGTAACGTTTTTTATTTAATGTCTAATAATGGATTTGAAATTCATTTAGTCATTAAGATTGGGTACTCTTGTGATCATTTTCCTTAATTATTCTTTACTCTTGTGCTTATTCACATTGACAGGGGAAAATCACAATTTGAACCTGCATTATTATTATTATTATTGATGATTTTGATTTTCTCTTCTCAATTTCCCCTCCAGTTAATGAATATGGAAGATAATCTTGAGAAAATTAGTTGTAGTACTTAAAGGAGCTAGCCGAACTTGTCAAGAATTAGAGTTTAATCTTATCGTGTTTGAATCAAACTGAGTAAATTAGATTAGACATAATTAATAAACGGGTTTATTGTGAGTAAACAATCAAATCAATCATAGGAATCAATACAACCAATTTCTATTACTCGTATTGAAACATATCATGTTCAAATCAATATATTAAATAAATTATGTACTAACTGATCATACAAAATTATTGATTTATTTAATTGGCCTTGTTATGATTAACACATATGATTTAATTAATTAAAGGGATTGAATTACGATGGAGACATATAATCATGATATTGTTGTGAAACCAATGATGATAAATAAAATAAAAGCAAATAATCATACAATATAAAATTAATGTGGTTTGACAACGTGTTTATGTCCACAAAGCTATAGGAGATTTATTCCAAAGGATATTATAATCACACATAATGAGTTACAAGAGTACACTCTATTCACACAATCTCAACTTTCACTCTCTAGGATTTTTCTCTCTCTTAATATGCTCTCACACTTTTGTCTTTTTTGTTCACTCTGATTTGCTAAACATACTCATAAAAGAACAAACATTACATATATATAGTAAAAACAACGTTGGAAACCCTAAATGGCAAAATTGGGTTTTTTTTGCTTGAGTGGGTGTCTAACGCGCCTCGAGCTAACAACCAATCTAACATTGGCTCAAGCAGTATATCCAACACTACTTGAGCGAACACTAGGGTTAATGCTTCGCTCCACCCCAACATCATGTGAACCTTAAACAAAAAATATGTCTAATGTTCACTCGAGTCCACTGTCAAGTGCACCTCAAGCAAACTTAAGAGTTGAGCTTCTCTATGAGGGTAACCGGCCCAGTTCTAATTTGATTTTGCACAAAATTTAGGATTGAGCCGATACATATTGGTTTTTCATTTTTCAAAACTGATTACATATCAATTACCCTCCTAAACTGGTATTCTGGTTTTCGATCCGATTTTCTGATTTTAATATACTATATTATAGTATATAATACTATAGTGATAATATATTGTAGTATATTATAATATATATTATAATTGTATTATATACTATAGTGATATATTATAATATATAGTCATATAGTATTAGTATAACTATTAATACAATAAACTATAGTGATATAAGATTTTAAAATTTAATATTATATTAATTAGTAATTTATCATATAATATAAAACTATTTTATATATAATTATATACAATATAAAAAATGAAAAAATATATATGAATTGGTCCGGTCTGGTTTTAGAAAAAGAAAAGTCATAACCGAACCAATTTTGACATGTTTTAAGAAAAATAAAATAGGTACCGGACCAAACCAAACTTGGTACCGGATCAAACCTATTGGTTTGGTTCGGTCTGGTTCGGTTCAATCTAGTTTACCTATTTTTTTTTTTTAATAATACTAAGCTTCACTCGAGCGCTAGGTTGAGCGACAATTGAGCAAACTTTCTGTCCGCACCTTTTCTGCTCACAAACTAGACTCTCCATGCAACCCAACACACATGCCATAACAAAGTACTAAAAAGTATTACACACATTCCTACCATTTAACTTGCCAATTATTCAACACCCCTATATTGATATGTGAAAAATAGAGATCAAAAGGAGGAAGAAGAAGAAGAAAAATAAAATAAAATAAAATAAAAAACAATAAGATATGAGGTTAAAAAGTCAAGAATTAATACTATAAGGAAGCTTTACGCCATACACTTTTACTTAATCAATATCTGATTTGTCTTATTTTTATTTTATTTAAAGACAAACATATTTAAGTATTATAATAGAAGGGCAAAAATGAAAAATCATATTTTGATTAGGTGGAGATATGGTGTAAGGCTTTCATATAAAAATTTTCTAAATAGTCGTTTGACTCAGGTTCTTGGGCTTTACTTAATCCCAGCTTCGTCAGCTTTTTTCTTTTTTTTTAAGAATTTTGGGCTTTCAATTTTGCATTTTTTAAAGGGAAATACTCTAACCATAAAGAGATTATACAAAAGCAATATCACAAATTGATGTGGCTTGACGTGATTAGTCAGATTGTAAAAATACTTTTATTGTGAAGTAAATCTAACAGATCAAATGAAACCACATAAATTTGTGAAATTATTTTGTGTAATTATTTTGTGGATATAACAGTACTATTTTTCAAATTATGAAAAATGATATACATGCAATCCTTTACATAATTTTATTCTAAATAAAAGGTATTTTCATTCAATAAAGTATAAAAATAAAATCGTTTTATAGAAAGAATAATTCTATTTGAAAACTTTTACATCACACATCATTCACGTAACATAATTTAATTAGAAAATAAATTTTAAAATATGAATATTATAAATCAAATTATAACATAAAAATGGTGTGTGGTATAAAAAATTTTAAATGACAATACTTAAAAGAATAATTTTATTTGAAACTCGATTCTATAAAGAGTTTTAAAAAAATTGTATTACTCTTTCTAAAATCTTTATTGGAGTTGGAGTAAAACAATAACTAAAAATAATATATTTTTAGATGAATACTTTGCTCTCCCGTAATCATATGGAGGCGTACGTCCTGCTTTATATTTATAAACAATATAGTTGATTACAAGATAATAAGATAACAACCGAATGATCCTCACGTAGTTTGAATTACATTTATCCATATCTTTCTCAATATTTGAATTTACAAATTGTATATCTCTAGGAGTGATAATCTTAGATTTATGTTTATCTTTGTGTTTGACTTGGTTTGGAGCATTATCACTTACACGCCTCGTGAAGCAAATCGGGGCAACAGCCACGTGAAGCTTGTCTTTGAGTAAAGTAAACCGTGGTGAAGGTAAATGTTTCGTCAACACATTTGCCACTTGATCCTTCCCGGAGATGAATCGGACAGCCAATAATTTCTTTCACACCTGTTCACATACAAAATGACAGTCCAGTTCTATATGCTTGGTATGGACATGAAAAACCAGATTAGCTATCAAATAAGTGGCGCTGATATTGTCACACCAGAGTATAGGAGCATGGGGCTATGAGATGCCAAGCTCACTGCAAAGAGATTGTAACCATATGATCTCAGCTATAGTATTTGCAATAGCTCGATACTCGGCTTCCGTACTAGACTGAGCCACCGTGGTTTGTTTCTTAGAACTCTAAGTCACAATATTATGACAAAAAAAGACACAATAGCCACTGGTTAATCACTGATCATCAGGGGAACCTACCCAATCCGCATCGAAATAGTCAATAAGCTGTGAGGTACGACTTGGTCGGATAAGGATGCCATGATCGACCGTGTGTTTTAGATAATGCAATATGCATTTTATTGCTGTCCAATGAACCGTCGTTAGTCGATGCATAAATTAACAGACTCGATTGACGGCAAATGAAATGTCAGCTCTTGTTAATGATAGATATTGAAGTGCTCCAATTCTGCTTCTGTAGAGTGTTTCGTCTTCAAAGGCATCCCCAGCAAACATGGTCAGATTATGAGCAGTGGACATTGGAGAAGCAACCGGTTTAGCATGAGTCATGTTTGTATGGTGCAAGAGATTGACAATATATCTATTTTGAGAGAGGAAGAGGCCTTTGGGTACACGGTGAGCCTCAACACCAAGAAAATACTGAAGATCTCCAAGATCTTTGAGAGCAAATTCCATGCCAAGAGACCGAATAACAGAGGACACCGCAAGTGGAGAAGAGCCAGTGATTAATATGTCATCCACATAGATCAGAATGTAGATAATTATTTGTGCACTTTGATAAACAAAAAGTGAAGCATCTGACTTTGCATTGGTAAAGCCGAGATATAGAAGCTTATCACGGAGGCATGAATACCATTCCCTGGGTGCCTGTTTTAGCCTATAAAGGGCCTTATGAAGCCTACAGACATGATCGGAGGATGTATAAATCTAGGAGATTGTTGCATATATACCTCCTCATTAAGAAATCCATGGAGGAAGGCATTGGTGATATTAAGCTGTTTGATGCACCATTGTTGACTCACGGCACGAGAGAGCACCAAGCGAATAGTTATGGGTTTGAACACTGGACTAAATATGTCTTGAAAATCTAGTCCTTCTTGTTGATGATACCCTTTAGCCACAAGACGGGCTTTATATCGATAAAATGTGCCGTCCGTCCAGCTTCCTTTTGATTTTATAGACCCAGCGACATCCCACCACATTCATGTTGTTGTGTGATTTAACAAGTGACCAAGTGTCATTTTTAAGCAATGCAGTGAACTCGGTATTCATGGCTTGCCGCCACTCCACATTTTTAGAAGTATGGGTGAAGGAGGTTGGTTCAACCAGAGATAAGTCACCAGTAGCCATTAATGCTTTTGACAGAGGATAGCGCACACAACCATCATGATACTTCTTGGGTTTTGCAATGTTATTCTGGAGTCGAGTTTGCATCGGGTGAGAACGCAATGGAGGATTGACTGCTGTGTTAGGCTGAACTGACTCTGGCGTTGAAAGTGTTGGTGAGATAGTCGTATGTAAAGGTTCACTTGAGACATATGAGGGTGGGCTAGGAGGGTCCGATGGAGGTGGAGAAGGTGTTTCGATTGGTTGTGACACATGAGGAGAGGAGTTAGACACTTGGAGTGTGGATGGTAAAGGGATTGGACGATCTGGAACGATGATAGACTCGTGTATGGTTTCTTTAAAGGGGAAAATTAACTCATTAAATATCACATGTCGGGAGAGGAACACTCGGCCAAATTTGGGTTCAAGACATTTGTACCCCCAATGATGAGAACTATATCTAAGAAAGATGCAATATTGAGAATGAAACTGCACTTTGTGATGATTATAGGGACGGAAATAGGGTCATCACTCACATCCAAAGACACGTAGAAATGAGTAATTTGGTTGTTGTTGAAATAATTTTTCCAACGGACATATGTGGGACAAGATGGGAGTGGGCAAACGATTTATAAGGTAGCAAGCCATTTGAAAGGCTGAGTCCCAATATTTGTGTGGTACATATGCATGAGAGAGGAGGGCAAGACCTCTTTCTACGATGTGCCGATGACGTCGTTCAACGGAGTCATTTTGTTGGTGAGTGTAAGTGATAATGCTCCAGACCAAGTCAAACACAAAGATAAACATAAATCTGAGAAGATCACTCTTAGAGATATACAGTTTGTAAATTCAAATATTGAGAGAGATATGGATAAATGTAATTCAAAGTAAATGAGGATCATTCGGTTATTATCTTATTATCTTTTAATCAACTATATTTTTTATAAATATAAAACAGGACGCCTCCATACCATTACGGGAGAGCAAAGTATTCATCTAAAAATATATTATTTTTAGTTATTATTTTATGGTATCAAGAGCCATTAAAGACCAGCGTCTGTGATCCATGGCCCCAGATTCTTCAAGCTCTTCTGTAAACCATCCACCCGATCAATCTTCCCACCTGCCATCCCTTTCAAATCTCTCCACTTTTATCACTTACATGGAGTACTCCATCATTCCAGTTGTCAGCACCTTTTTACTATCTGGGAGATTAGGAATTACCTGAAAATTCACAAATAAGTTGCACACTGCATGGTGAAAGCTGCAAATCATTCTATTTTGAACTTTTGGGTGCATTTTATGATCATGTAATGAGACACGAAAACTTCATACTGAAAAGAGATAGGACCTAGCTAGATAACAGGACAAAAATGAAACTGTAACAAGACAACAGTGGCATTGATTTTTTTTTCCTGGTCTTATGTTGCCAAAGTGCACATGAGCTTGATTCCTTTTGTCTCCCTTCCTTGGAACAATATATATATATATATAGATATAATCTATATAGACATGTTCATATGCACATCATCTCTTTCTTGCACGTAAAGATGATCGAGAAAGAGACTTAGACTTGACACAAAAGGAAAAGACGAGGAAGTTTCTCAAGTTATTGGAAAAAAAAAAACAAAAACAAAAACATAAGCTGATCCATTTAGGTAATTTATTTGGGAATTGATTTCTTATTTTTTATTTTTTGAAAATATCTGGGTATTGATTTTGTTTGTTTTTTGTTTTTTGAAATATCTGATTTTGAACCTTACAATAATATTAGTACCATATATAGAATGATCTATATGTAGGAGTACTGTAAAAATAGTTCATGTTTGTTCAAGAATGATCTATAGAAGTACTGTAAAAATCGATGCTACCTTATCGTCGCTGCATTTACTTAATTTGCATATTAATGTTCATGAGGTGATGGGACTTGAAGTGAGGCATGACGCTCTTCAACGGCAAGTATCACACGAAATAAATAGGGCAATATTATCAATCAGAGACCAATACGTAAAATAAATAAATAAAAAATAAGAAAGAAAAAGCAAAAAATGAAGAAAAGACATTTTCAGCAACAAAAAAAAAAAAGGCCAAAACTCAATAAAAATCGAAATTACAAAGTGCCCACTAATGAATAAAACCCAAAAAACCAAAATTTCCCCCCTTTAATTTTTTGCTGGGTAATTTCTCCAGTCGAATGAATTCGGATTTCGACGTGTCGTCTTATTCAATCGAAACATTACATACGTACACCACCAAATTAATACATATTATACCTTTTTTTGTTATTGGGTGTAACGTATACTAAATGCATTACATTACGAGAAATTAAGAATAAAAAAAGAATAGTCAAATGTAATCCTTGGTAGCAGCTCCCATACCTGATCTGCTCGATCGGCCACCTCCTCTACATTATCCCTATTTCTTCTCCATGCCCTGCAGCAGTAGCTCAGGCACACCACTCTTCTTTCCTCTATAACAGATATACAGATAACTTGATAATATTTTTTATATATATATATATATGCCAATCCTGTTTTACCATGAAAGATCATATGATGCATATATACTCTAATATGAATCACCCTATTCAAAAAACTACCCAAAACACCTTAATTATTTTAAGCTATCCCATCAACCATTTCCACCCCATCACAGTGCCCATTACTTAGAGCTGGAGGATTCCTACCGCAGGTGTCACCAATGCAAATCGTGTCCAATATAGGCTTTAAGTTCCTAGGGTGGACGTTAACCTTTAGCCCATATTTCATGAACAATGTCAAGGACATCTTCTGCTCCACACGATGGCCTGGCACCACCGTCAGCCGATGCCGCAATAGCACCGCGGCAGCTATCGACTTCATTTGCAAGTAAGCCAAGTCTTTCCCCAAACAAATTCTTGGACCAGCATTAAACGCGACGAATTTGTATGAATCTTGTGCCTCAAGTCTTTTGCCGTCTTGGGACAGCCATCTCTCTGGCTTGAATTCTAAGCAATCTTGACCCCAAATGTACTCCATTCGTCCAATTGCATATATGGAATAGGTGATGGATGAGCCTGCAGGCACAAAAGCCCCACTTGGCAAAATGTCATTGGCAACTACGTGCTTTGAGTCTTGTGGCACCGATGGGTAAAGCCTTAGGGTCTCGGACAATGCTGCCTTGAGGTATATTAATCGGTCAACTTCTTCAAACACTAGGGGTTCTTCCACCCATTTGGTAGGGTCGTTGCCACGTGTCTCCATTAGGATGGTGCAGATTTCGATGAGGATTTTCTCTTCCACTCTTGAGTTTTGACTGACCAACCAAAAGAACCAGCTTAGCGCGACTGATGACGTGTCCCGTCCAGCCAGGATGAAATTGAGTGCCACATGTTGGAGAAATTCGTTCGAGTAGGACTCTTTTTTCTTCATGAACCTTGATAGCAGGTCGTCGTGTGCGGTCCCAGCGCCACCTTGCTGTTGGCTCTGTAGCTCGAGCTTACGTGTATTGATGATGTCGGTTAAGTATTGGTCGATGTGTTCCAAGCTTTGGCCCAAGTTGACTTCCATTCCGAGCCGGAGCCACTTCCTCAGCTTCCATACAATTTCGGGCAAAATAAAGCGTTGCAGCGTGGCTTCGGTGGCCTGGTCGAAAGCCAAAGCGAAGCCATTCTCGTGTAATCCAGGAGATAGAGTTTGTGGGTCCTTACCAAAAGCCAAGCCGCAGATGTTATCAAAAGTGAGCCGAAGTAGAAGATCTTGAAGATCAATCGACTTTCCATGCGATTGAGCCGTCTCAAGAATAGGGCAGAACCTGAACTTGATAGCCCGGCTCACCCACCGAGCCATGGCTTGGCGCAGTGTCCGGGTGGTGAATTCAAGTGCGGCGGTCTTACGCTGGAATAGCCACGTGTCCCCATCGGAGTTGAAGATGCCCTCTCCGAGCAAATCATGGAACGCCGCCTGCCAACCGGGACCCTTGGGGTAATTATCGAACCGAGCCTTCAAAATGTGCTCCAGGTTCTTTGGATCGCACGTGACGGTTACAAGCCCCTGTTTCCGAGCCAGAGACGGAAGGGCACAAATACAAGTCTGGTACGTGCCGCCGCATGTGCGAAGATTTTCGGCGATCCAGTCGTGCATGCGATTAGAGTGCTGGATGAGAGCGGGCAAGCTACCCAGTAGAGGCCAGACACGTGGACCACTCAATGACCTTGAGATGAACCCGAACCACAGGAAATAGGCAGCGATAGCTGATAAAATCATCAAAGCCGTTGATATCTCCATTGATCTGAGGAGCCTACGTAACGAACACCCTTGATTTATTGCGCTGTTTCAATGCCACCCTTTCCTTGACTCTTTCACCGGGAGACAAGAAATCTAAAAACCACAAGCAACGCCAAAGAAAAAATGGCTGCGGTTGAAGTGTAACTTTCAGATAATTTGCCACCTGCAAATGTGAAGGCCAAAAACTTTGAGCAATGGACGAAAAAGACGAAACGCAAGATCGAAATGAACTTCAGGAACAAAACCCAGATAGGATTTTTATCCTGAAAATGATAAATCCAGGTTTTAATGTCTGAAAATCTTTCACATGCAAACAAAGCGTATAAGACACAGACACAGACAGGAGGAGGAGGAAAGAGATGAAGATAAGGAACAAGTAGTGTGTGAGTGACGGAGAAGAAGGCCTAAGGAAAAGTGCTTTATTGGAGTACAGTGAAAGACAGGACAATTAATAGGGAAAGCCCAGGCTGTTGATGAAAATATGGATCTGTTTTCTACTTTTCTCCAGCTCTTTTTGTGGACCTTACCAGCTTATGAACCGCTGCCATTAATGTCTGCAGAGGTCGTTGGAGATATTAAGGTAATACGACTACCACTGCCTCTTCAAACCAAATTTTTTTATTTTTTTTTTGAAGTTTGTAAACCAAAAAAACGTAAGAAACTCGATCAGAAACGTACCCACAAACCTTTTTTTCTTTTTTACTTTCTTCGCGCGTTAGAAGTCTTTGTCCCTCTCTCTCCCTCTCCTTCTTCTGGCTAGCTAAGGCAAAACTTATCCTCACCTAATTTTGCAGCAAAGTGGAGCTTCTCCTTTAATTCTGGCATTGAATGAAAGAGTAGAAATAAATGGGGATTGGTTGAGGGGATTATAATGAGATAGAACATGCATGTTTATATGGAAATCTTTGTGTATGTATAATTTATGATGGGATATGACACCTAATCATGCATCTCTCTCTCTCTCTCTATATATATACATATTTGCACGTTACTTCAATGGAAAATACTATAATGCTCTCTCTCTCTCTTCTCAAAGTGACCGCCGGTCATAATTTTTTTTTTTAATTTTTTTTATTTAATGATTAAGGAAGTGATTTTAAGTGTATTGGTATTTTTTTTATATTTTTTAAAATATTTAAATATATTAAAAAATTTGAAAAGAAAAATAAAAAAATAAAGACTATGCAGTCAAAATGAAGTGCACTCTGAGCGGCAGAGTAAATTAGTAGGTTTTTCTTTCTCTTATAAATTCAATTGTTAATTAACCTAGTCGGTCTTTGATCATGTGAAAGTTTTGGGGTCGGTGAGCAAACCCACCAACACTTAATGCCTATATACTGGCTTTGACGTTGTCGTTTTTATCGAGGCCAGTAGAACATTTGTTGCAACGTACAGTTGCATCCATATGACAGGACTTCAATTAATAACGATATAAGCTGGCCGGTTTGATCTTATTTCATCATCTCGTGCATGTACTTTTATTATATGATCATCATATATCGTATATATCATAAAAGAGATCAGTGTTGTTTGAAGTAGGTTTCACAATTATTTGGATATATAAATATAATAACATTTGTGGACAAAATATTTTGATAATAATCATTTGATAATATCTGACCATATTATATATAAAATATATGCATGGCCCACACTTCATGCAGCCGAGAATGCGGCCTTTTGACTTTGGGAATTTTTTTTTTTTTAATTCTTGAGGTTTTTGAAAAACAATATATATATATATATATATATATATATGTAGTTGGTTTCTAGAAGATAACTTAAGTCAATTTTAATTTATTTTCGATATTATCCGTTGTAGTTCTAACTGTATGCACCGAACAGTGACTGCTTTTAATGTTTTTAATTAGGGTAAGTTTCTGATCGATCATTGGTGGACGAAGCTGATCTTTTCTCCAAATTAAGAATTTGGTTTCCACTTTCCAATTTTGAATCTTAAATTGGCCATATATATATATACCAATATTGACCAAAGGTAGGTTGTAATTAAAGAAATCAATCGATGAATATCATGTGTTTAATTTATCTAAAAAACAATGAAATTTAAAATTTTAATTAAAATTAAGCATTAGCTAGCCAGCAATCATTAATAAACAAATATCAGAATGATTAAAATTTAAAAATATTCATCTTCAAATCCATTATAAAAGAAATTAATTATTACAAATATTATAAATTTTTTTCCTTTTTATTTAATTATTGTAGCACCCAAGTACGAATGAACGTCTGATCATCCACTTCACTAGAGTTGGAGGCTTGGAGCGTCCTTATTATAAGAAAATTGTTTATTTGTGACTAATTAATTTTAGTAAAATAATTATTTCAATTAAAATTAATTGTAAATAATCTTTTAGTTGTAATAAATTAATCACAAAAGTCTAGTTTTCTTGTAGTACCCATCCCTGATGATGAACTATATTATATCCAGCATTCCAAGCATAGGATACTCAAAGCTGGATGCATGGGTGGCAATTCGGTATCTGTGTGCTTATCCATATTATAATATTTTATGGGTATCACTGTGCATACATATATACGCCAAAATGCCTTATTGTTACATACATGCCGAAGCTTTTGAGAAGTATCGATATTATTGCTTAAAGCATGATCAGCAATGTACACGACATGATGCATGATGCATGATGCAAGGGTACGTACCAACGTAGCACTTGATTAGCAAGACGAACGTAACCCATACGTACCCATCATGAGCCGGGAGGATCATGCTATATATATATATATATGATACATAAAGCCATATATTGATCTGATGATGATCATGATCTGTTTTCTCCTCCCTAGCTAGCTAATTAGTTTAGTCTTCAAGCCGACTAATAATGGCCAAGTTGAAGATAGAGCAGGGACATTCAAGGTGGACCAATCTGCCCTAAAACCTATACTCTCGGGGAATCGAATCATTTTATTCATAACTGTCTTCAATTATGCACCTAATTTCCTGGCCCTGAGGACCTCCTACATGGCATGGGCTGCCACTGATCTAGAAGGTCATTTAAAATAATTAGATATTATTGATTGGGAAAGATCTCTTTTTTAAAAAATAAAAATAAAAATAAAAAAAGGAAAAAATTCGTAGATTTTAAGAAGTATTTAATTCAATTCTCTGGTTTTCCATTTTTCATCCATCCATCATCTTCCGTTAATTGCTATATGCATCCTCAACAATATCAACTGGATTCCAAAGCTATTATATTCTCGTAAGGAAAATAATAAAGACACAAAAAAACCTCACAAACTGACGTGACACCGTAACACATTAATTAAATTTTTTTATTTTTCCCTCACTTCCCCACCCCCCCCCCCCCCCCCCCCCCAACAATCCTTTCATTTCTCTGGTATCTCTTTCACATAAATGGTCCTCTTCTCGTGTAGAAGATCTTCATGAATTCTTGAACCAGGCCATCTTTGCAAAGACAGTCGAGCAAGGCCATGGTATCGTCAGAGCATTCCTCTTCTTGTTATTGTTTTTGGAGCCGGTTAGGGAACTTTTCCCCTTGTCGAAACCACCACTGCCAAGTCTCTCTTATTGGTTGTTGACAAAAT
The DNA here is from genome assembly GCF_018687715.1 of Carya illinoinensis. Lineage (NCBI taxonomy): Eukaryota > Viridiplantae > Streptophyta > Magnoliopsida > Fagales > Juglandaceae > Carya > Carya illinoinensis. The sequence goes on along the minus strand of NC_056762.1, from coordinate 36,571,573 downwards.
GAAAGAAAAATTGTGGTTGTTTTCTGTTTGGTTGTTGAGAAAATAAAATTGCAACTTGTTCTTAATTTGTTTGCTTGATGAGAAAATTAAAGAAATTGCAAAGAAAAATCACTAAAAGGGTGGGGGGAAGGGAGAAACGATGGGAAAAAAACAGTGTGTACCTAGCAACGAGGGATGGGAGCGGCTGCGACGTCGACTATTTGCTGGAGACAGGTGAATGCTACGTCAAATTGTGTGATCCCTTTGTGGCTTAACTGATTTTTCTTAATTCACAATTCTTATGAGTATTATCCGTATGCCTTAACTGAAAAAACTCACAATCTTAATTCACAAATTCCCATGAAACTACAAAAGGCCATTGCCAATTAATGAGTTGGGTAAGCTTGTTGATCAGACTTAACCTGATGGCTGGACTAGTTTGATCTCTAAATGAAAAACCTAATTAAACGGCAAAAAAATGCAGAACATGAGTGAGAGAAAGAAACTAGAATTTCTTTAAGTTGAGAAAAATAAGCCATCAAAATGTTGGCAGATAAACAAATATTTTTCTAATTATTTAATATCATAAGGGAAGCATGATAGATATAAATAAATAAATAAAACGACGAATAATATTTTTCTTCCACCATTCGTTGTTGGATAAATAATATATGTATTCCTAACAAAATTAATGTGCATGCATGCTTGTGTAGCTGAAATTTGATGGATGGATACAATCAAGCCCAATTTTTACTAGCTAGTTTCTAACATGCCAAAACCAAACCAGTTCCCTCAAAAATGGAATGTACGTACTCAGAACTCTGATCCTGACCATCTTATACCTTAACATTTGGGGTCGGGTAAATCAGCCGAATGGGCTTGTACAAACTTACCTGTACCCGTTTGGAATCCTCATTTTGGCCTAACTTTTGCATTTATGCATGCATATATTCTCGCTTGGCTTCAGTAGATGGTCCATTGTCACAGGGCAAGAGCTATAATGGCATTATAGGTTTGTGGAAGAGTACCCGGCCTGCACCATTCTCTATTATTGGGGGAGTGGGTAAATTGACTTTAAAGGCTTCAATGCTATCCTCTAGAGCTATGACATTATTGTCCTCATGCTGAACATTAAACATAAACCTTATATTTTGAATTCTCTCCTACTATGAGTCAGTCTTTATTGGATCTAGCATCAGGAGACAATTTGCTTGCTATTAGTTCGTTAACTTGTCATTACCTTAACAGTATCTCTCTTCACACACACATCGATGCAATCATATATGTATAAAACTTCGTATGTATTTGTACATGTACAAACGAGCATTCGCACGTGCATGCACAGACAGACATAAAACCTAGATCCTACTAGTTTTTGAGCCTTTGGACTCTTAGTGCTGGCTAACAGCCTTCTGAGCATAGGCAAGAAGACTTTCGTGCATGTTCAATGTGCTGAAAAAGAGATTCCAGAATGTAAGCTAGCTATTAGCTGAAGGCAGACCAACAAAAACCGCAACTGATAGCATACACTTAAGACATTGGAGTAGATTCTCCAAGGTACCAGTAATCCGTGCTCATGCTCTCTCTCTCTCTTAAAGATATAAGTTATCCCTTTAAAAAAGGGTCATGATGTGCATCACATACCAAAATAAATATGCTTTTTAACTTGCTTCAATAGTAAGCTCATAAAGAGGAAATCATTTATGCAGGAAAACTCTCAAGAAATACAGGAAAAAGAAGAGAAGAGCACTGGACCTCCCTACAACCGCATATCAGAATAGGAGCTCACATGCCATTCCAGTAGTAGAGCAATGCATTCCACTACATAGCTGCTACGCAAGACTGAGTTCTATTATGTTTTCTTTGTCCTCTTTTGTATAGGCTTGTACCATTAGCTGACACATTTCATTTTTGTCCCTTTATTCCTTTATTCCATTCTGATAGGTTAGTGTGCATTCTTTTCGGTGTATATAAGTTGGGGGTCTTGCTATATAGAAATGATACAGAGTAATGAGAATGATTTTGATCTCTTTCAATTATGTTTCAATCCTAGAATTCTAACATGGTATCAGAGCCGCCCCAGGTTCCCTCATTCTCGTATTGCCTTATTTTCTTCTAGTCATTTTATCTGTCACCTTCTCTGCATTTAGTTCTTCATCTTTTTGCCATCTTTCTTTTCATCTTCTCAAGCGCTGCTTCATCAATGGCAGAGGATAATGATTCCATCAACACTCCTCCACCTAATGCTCCAACTCCCTTCATTTCCCCCTCAGAAAACCCAAATAGCCCATACTTTCTTTATTACAATGATAACTCCCACACTATGATCATCACTCCTTCCCTCACTGGGTCGAACCACCTCACATGGCACAGGTCTTTCACTCTGGCTATTTCGATTAAGAACAGGATGGGTTTTCTAGATGGGAGCATCTTAACCCCAAATTTGGCTTATTCTCTCTATGTTCCTTGGCTACACTGCAACAACCTTATTCTCTCGTGGATACTCAACTCTATTTCGAAGGAAATAGCTTCCAATGTTTTCTATATCAGTTTTGCAAATGAGGTGTGGGAAAAGCTCAAGACTCACTTTGCTCAACCAGATAATGTACGGATTTTTCAACTTCAACAACAGCTCAGCACTATTGTGCAAGGGACACAGATGGTAAGTGAATATTTCACTCAGCTAAATGGTGTATGGGAGGAATTGCACAACTATAGGCCATTACCTTGTTGTTCTTGTGGGCTTTGCACTTGTAAAGCACTTAATTCGGTTGGAGATATACAACAATCAAACTATGTGTTCAAATTCCTCATGGGATTGAACGATTCCTATGAAACAATCAAAGGACAAATAATCCCGATGAGTCCAATCCCTTCACTAGACAAGACTTTTTCCTTGGTTCTACAAGAAGAAAGGCAAAGGCAAACCAAGAGCTTAGTTTTGCCAGCCAGTGAGTCTTCGACTCTTGCTACTCAGTTCAAAAGAAAGGAACAATCTGATATGACTTGTCAGCATTGTGGAAAGGCAGGGCATACACAAGAGAAATGTTATAGGCTGATTGGTTTTCCTCCAAACTTTAAATTCACAAAGACTAGACCAGGGTACTCGAACAATAGTTCTTCTGGTTATCACTTGGCTAATCAAGTTATATCTCAGGATCAAGGGAAAGGGTGTTTGGAAAGTCCTCAGCTGTCACTTACTCAGGATCAAGTTCAGAAGCTTTTGGCACTTGTTCATGGTCAATCTCTACAGCCTAGTCGTAACCATCCCTATACTCCTTAAGGAACAACCTCTACGAACACGGAATCTACTTCATCCATAGCTACTCATTCCAATATTGCAGGTATACCTCATTATCGTTCTACTGCGTGACTGTTCGGATTGGATCGGATCGCTCGGTTCAATCGGTTAGCCGGGTCATATGCACAGGCCTAGTCTCAATACTAGATCTAGGGGCTAGATGCGAAGTAGGGGAAAGGAAACACGGCGAAGAGAGAAAAGTTGTAATTCCAGATATCTCAAAATCACAAGTATAGTGAAGAGGCAAAAAAAATTATCTAGAAAATCCACCCAAGACTTCGAGATAAAAGATTCATTCTCATGATTAGTGAAAACATGAAAATAAAAAAGACACTGAGGACCAGACGTGGAGTGTATATAGAATTTACACCCTCCAATTGAGAGATGACATGTACGGTATCTCATATAATTACGGTACAATCGACTACATAAAAAAATATATATATATCAGTGACACTCTCTATCCCCTCAGGCGCTCTCTCTCTTATTCTCTCTCTCTCGCACTCCCCCGAAGCCATTGCCTAGCTCTCTCTCTTGGAATTTGTACTAACTCATATCTTTTTCAAAAGAACAAAGGTTTGAAAACGAAACATATAAATAGAAGAACTAAAAAACTTTCAACTTGGATCAGGGTTTTTATCATGATGGTATTGAATATATATATATATATATATATGTTTCTATATGCTTTCTTTATTTCTAAGTCGGAAGCTCCAGATTCCAATCAAAGAATGTTGAAAGGCTCAAATACTTGAATCACATGAAATTGTTTGAACCACCTCTAAATCCACTTAACCATCTTCAAGTCCAGGATTTCTCTCTACCGAATTCCTGGAGGAGAAGAACTTCATCTCCATTAGCCCAAACCTCCAGGGGGAGAATAATGGAGAAATGGAGATAGAGATAGATAAAGCAAGAAATGCTGAATTTTGAGTTCCTGTCAAGCAATAAAAGCAGCCAAACAATGTTAATCGCAGGGCAGTAGACAAAACAAAATGCATGATTGGCATAGGTGTAGTTGTAAGGGATGAGAAAGGTCAGATCATAGCAACAATGAGGCACAAGAAGATGCAACTCCCCGACCCTCTACTAACAGAATCTTATGGGGCTTTAATAGCTGTTCAGTTTGCCAAGGATCTGGGACTGACACAGATTGAATTGGAGGGTGATTCACTCCTGGTAACAAAGGCACTACAGGAAGAAAATGAAGCGTGGAGCAGTACCAGCATATTTATCTGTGAGACTAGAACTTGGCTTAAAACCTTTGCAATGTGGCATGTTTCTCATGTTAGGAGGAACGGTAACAACAGAGCCCATTTGTTAGCAAAAGGTTCTCTTAGCATTTCTGATGATTTTAATGTAACGATGGAGGACATTCCTCAGTGTATTTCTCCTTTAGTTCAATGAAATGAAGTAAGAGTTTCTCAAAAAAAAAAAATATTCTCGTAAGAAATCATAGAAAAAACTACATTAATTATTGTTACCAGCTGTATTTAAATGAGCTGTTAATTGGAACTGATTTACTATTGGTTCAGCCACGGTGGAGGTATTTTGAGTTACGGGAAAGAAAATATTATCTTTATTTCTAAGCATCAACATTTCTTGTCACTCTTACATCACAAACCGTATAGCATTAATGATACACCTTGGATTATCGATATTGGAACTACAGACCATATGGTCTGTTCTCCTTCTCTCTTCACAACAATCACTCATACCACCAAAGCCTATGTTCAACTGTCTAATGGCACTCAAGTTGCTATCACACATATTGGTAATGTGCAACTTTCAACATCTATCATACTCAAAAATGTCCTTTGCGTCCCTACCTTTAACTTTAATCTATTATCTGTTAGCAAATTCACTCATGACCCTCTTGTTTGCTTGGTATTCTTGGATCAATTTTGTTTTCTGCAGGTCCGATCTTCATGGATAACGATTGGACTTACTAGAGTTCATCATGGGCTATACTTTCTTGATCTTAGTTCACTCGGGTGCAATCCTTCCAACCAGAAAATCAAAACTCACTCAACTTCCTCCAATACTCAGGTTTGCAATGTTGTGACACAACAGGAGTTCAACATTTGGCACTTTAGATTAGGACACTTATCCAATCATAGGCTGACTTTAATTCAGTCCTCTTCTCCTGATGTAAAGTGTAAAGAACAAACTCATTATACTGTTTGTCACATGGCAAAGGAAAATGAATTCCCTTTCAATTGAGTGAATCTTCTACTTCATCTATCTTTGAATTAATACATTGTGATATTTGGGGGCCATATTCACAACTTTCTTTACAAGGACATCACCATTTCTTAATTGTTGTTGATGACTATAGCCAGGTTACATGAGTTTACTTAATGAAATTTAAATCTGAAGCTAAACAGCTTCTACAATCATTCATTCACATGATAAAAACCCAATTTAACTCCAAAGTCAAGCAAATTAGGACTGACAATGGTTTAGAATTCAATATGCCAAATTTCTTCCACTCTTATGGAATCATTTATCAAGAAACTTGTGTCTATACACCACAACAAAATGGAGTGGTAGGAAAGAAACACCAACACTTGCTCAATGTAGCTCGATCACTTCTTTTTCAAGCCTCCCTTCCAATAAAGTTTTGGGGGTATGCTGTTTTGACAGTCACATACTTGATTAACAAAATACCAACTCCAATTCTTCACAACAAATCACCATTTGAGATCCTCTTTTCTTCTTTTCCTACTTACTCACACTTGAGAGTTTTTGGGTGCCTATGTTATGTCTCTACTCTTAAGTGTGACAGATTGAAATTTGATTTTAGGGTAAGAAAATGCATATTTTTAGGTTATCCTTCCAGGATTAAAGGATATAAAGTGTTTGATTTAAACACTCAAATTACTCTTATCTCTAGGGATGTCATTTTTATGGAATCAATTTTTCCATTCCAAGATTCTAACACAACTTCTTCCATTAATATTCAAATTGATTCCCCTTCCATTAATACTCAACCTGTTTTTCCTAACTCGAATACCTCATCAGCTCCCACTAACATCAATTCCCCTCTCATTCCTACTTCTATTTCAGACTCTTCTTATTCTACATCTCATTCTTCTCCTTCTTCTTCTCTCGGGTCAGATTCTTCCGCTCCTTTGGAAGCATCTGCTCCTAACATAAATGAAGAAATAAATATTGAGTCTCCTACTGCATCACCACCACACACTCACCTTAGGCGATCCGAGAAAATTAGACATACCCCATCATACTTGAATGATTATCATTGTCAACTTGTTGCATCCTTACCCGTTAATAATCTATCTTCTTCTTCTACCTTTCATCCTCTTTCACATCATCTCACTTATGATCAATTTTCTCCATCTGATAAATCATATGCCATTTCTCTTTCCCTCACACATGAACCTCAACTTATGAAGAGGCTGTAGTTTCTCCTCATTGGCGTGCTGCCATGCAACCTAAACTTGATGCTTGTTGAACCCAAAATTTCAAATTTCGTGTAATTATATATATGCACATGGATTTTGATAATAACAAATTAATTCAAAAAATAAATGAGTTTCAATCTCAAGTTGTCTACATAATGGAGTCAAACACATCAAGAAACTAAGTATGAGCAAGAATGGAACAACTCACATTAAAACTCATAGAGTAATGTTGTACATCTCTTAAAAAATTCAAAATCATGATTAAGGTTCAAAATTAATATTTTATCATAAAGCATTAAAATACATTTTTCACATGTGCATGAATATTTTAAAAATTAAATTTGAGAATTTTGAAAGATGATTGATTGTCATCTTTTACATGTGCATGACATGATTAAATGTTTGAATTTTAAAAATATTAAAGATGATTGATTGTCATCTTTCATATGTGCATGCTTTATTTGAATATTTTCAAAATTAATTAATATTCTTTTTGACTTATGTAAAAGGTAGATGATTTTGTTTGAAAAATTTGAAAAGTAAATAATACTCCTTTTGTCATATGCGAAAAGTAAAAAAGATTAAGTTTGAAATTTTTTAAAAGTGAATTATATTATTTTTGACATATGAAAAAGAAGAAACTTTTATTTGAATTTTTTGAAAAGTAAATGATGTTATCTTTGATATGTGAATTTTTTTTAATTTGAATATGAAATCTCATATGCCTATAAATAGATTATTTGAGAGTTTCAAATTTACAACACCAAGAGCATACAACATTCATTCAAAATTTTCATTCTCTTTTATCTAAGCATTGAGTATTAATCCTCGTTCATTTTGAGAGAGATATAGTTTGCACTGTATTGTTCTTATCTCACTCATTGAGGAGTGATCCATGATAATCTACCTACTATCAGTTCTTGTGTGACGCCCCCAAATTCCGTTTGGGATCGGACGGACATTTGAAGCGTCGAGACATGCAACACAAGGTTACCTGCCCCCGTTCATGACATATAAGATGCAATAATCCTAACATGCATCTAACATTATGCAATATTCGCAGCGGATAATTTTTTTTTTTTTAGCAATACTATGCACCAAACTTAAAATATCCCAATACTTAAAACATACTTCATACATAAAGATCCATTGAATAACTAAGATCACAGCACTATTCCAAAATAGTTATGATCCAAAAGTACTGGAGATGCAACTTCATCGTACAAGTAGTAATTTAACTACTATATTAACATTAACGACGCATCGTCGTTCAGTCGACTGTGTCTAGTTGGTCAGCTCCTGATACTCCTTCAGGTCCTGTAACAAGATCTACCATTCGGGGGGAATGGTAGTTGGGACTACCACAGTGAGATTTGATTACAAATCTCAGCAAGTTAACAAAAAACTTCCATACAGACTAATGATGCATGTATGACAATAAAAGCATAAATGCATAATCAAATTCATAAGTAATTAAAACATAACTTAGCGTACAACATAGAATAATTGACATAGCTTAAATTGAATCATGAACTGAACTTGACTTGACATGAACTTGATCTGAAACTTGACTTAGCATGAACTTGTTTTGAAACTTGAATTAACATGAAAAATACATACTCCATAGTTGTTGTGGCCCCATGTATTCTACGTGTAAATACATACTCCACAGTTGTTGTGGCCCCATGTATTCTACACAAACTTGACTTAACATTAAAAATACATACTCCACAGTTGTTGTGGCCCCATGTATTCTATGTGTAAATACATACTCCACAGTTGTTGTAGCCCCATATATTCTACACATCACTATGCAGTTAAATACATACTCCACAGTTGTTGTGGCCCCATGTATTCTACATAAACTTGACTTAATATAAAAAATACATACTCCACAGTTGTTGTGGCCCCATGTATTCTATATGTAAATACATACTCCACAGTTGTTGTGGCCCCATGTATTCTACATAAACTGAATGTACTCAAAATGAAACGTGACTGGAATATGAAAGGACTGAAGCCCTGACGTAATATAACGTGACTTGAACATAATTTGAAATACATAACCAACTTGAGATAGTAACATTTCATAACATGGCATAACATATAACAGACAACATATTTAACATGACATACTTGCAATAGTGAATATTATATGACTTGACATACATGTAATAGATGGCATACTTAGCATGACGCACTTATCATGTACAGTAATACATAACAGAATATATTATGTAACAGATAAAAATTGATGACAGAATAAATTATGTATAATAGACAATTAAGTGATAACTTGGCATGGCATGACATATATGATAACACACATACATACACTATAGTTCCTTTACTTAGCACACATACACAGTAGACTGCTAGTAAGTTAAAAGCTAACTTACCTCGATCTCCGCGTTTCTTATAAAACTTCAAGCGCGATCACGAGGAACTGTAATTAGTGATTCTAAAAGTTAGAACTAAATCACTAATAATTTGAAATATGGAAAATACTAACTTAAAGAGTAAAATTTTCATTTTACTCTCTACATGTGGGAAAATGACCGTTTTACCCATAACTTAAGGATTTTGCATACTAACTCCAAAAGTTTCCAACCAATCAACTACTTTAAATGTTAATAACTATAGATAGAAGGTTATACCATCACGATGCACATCACACGGTGCATCGCCATACAACACGGAGTACACTCCACGTGTACTCCCTTCCTTCTACGCCACACATCACTACAGCACACGTCACATGACGCGTCGCTGCACTACACAGAATACGCTCCACGCGTACTCTCTTCACACATCATGCCATATCACAACTACGACATCCCTCTCATATCCACACTTCATGGTATAATCCACAATACTACAATTCAAGCCCAACACTTCACAATTATATTTTGCTTCACAACTACGCAGCGAACTCCACAATTATTAATTACGCATTCAACGATCCAATCAATCAACTATTTTAAACGTAAATAATTAGAGATAGAGGGTTATACCATCGACGGGCTAACCCGTGCGTCGCTCGTTGCTCGTCACGGTTAAGCGTCGGAGGAACGTACGTGGCGGTAACACCGCGTACGGTGGCTGTCCACCACGTAAAGTGGTAGTTTGGGCTTGAGAAAAGCTAGGCGTGGCCTTGGAAGGCTCATGGTGGCCTCGTGGTGGTCGAAGGTGGCGGAGCACGGCGGCATCATGCCGTGAACAGTAAATCCGAAAGCTAGGAGTTCGCTTGAGGTGGATGAAAGCCATAGAACTTCATGGGAAGCTAGGGAAAGGTAGAGGAACATGTGGTGAAGCTGTGGTGGCGAGGTGGTGGCCATACGGTGGCTGACGGCGGCGGATCGGCCATTTGAAGCCATTTTTGGCCTTGGAGAGTGAGGGAGAGTGAGAGCTCCACATAGCTCCGTTGGCCATGAAATTTCTTGGGGAAGTTCATGGTGATGAGAGGAACAAGGTGGTGGTGGTGAAACACCATGGGTGGCCGTGTACGGTGGTGCACGGCGGTGCAACCGAACGTGTGTGTGTGAAGACCCATCGGAGAAAAAGTGAGAGTTAGGGGAAAAGAAGGACATGGGGAGGAAGCCCTTGACATGGTGGTTCTAATGGTGGTGCTTGGTGGCCGTTTCAACCGTGTATGGTGGTCCAAAGAGGTGAAAAAAGGTTGAGGACCCATTTCTTTGAAGGAGGAAAGAGAGAGACTCGGTGGCCGGTAAAGCACACCACCGGTGCAGTGGAGGTCGCCGGTGAGGGAGGATCACGCCGGTGTGGGAGGTGAGGCACGGCGGTCGGAGGTGGCGCCGGTTGAAAGCTTGGACCGAATGGACATGGAGGAGCAAGTTCACGTCGGCCATGAAGAAGAAAGGGAGGAGAGAGAAAAGAGAAAAAGAAAGAAAAGAAAAATAGAAAAAATGAGGAAGAAAAGAAAGAGGCTTGGATAATTAATCTTAGTCCTACGTTTCGGAATCTTCAAAAGGATCTAACGATGAATTTAACACTGATTTGAAAACGCGTAAGTGTTTTATTTTAATACAACACTTAAATAAAACACTAAGAGAAATTAAGATAGAATATTATTTTATAAACTAAGGTTTATAAAATAATATTTTCTTTATCATTATATAAAATGATAAAGTATCATTAATTAATCAAAGTGCATAAAACACTTAAACAAAACACTGAGAGGAATTAAGATAGAATATTATTTTATAAACTAAAGTTTATAAAATAATATTTCTTCATCATTATCTAAATTGATAATGTATCATTAATCACTCAAAGAGGATAAAACCATTTAATTTAAATAAGAGTTTTCAACGTAAAGTTAAACCTCTTAATATTTTAAAACAACTAAAATATTTAATATAAGATATTATCCACAATTATAATATTTTCAGAGCTCATTAAAATATTATAATTGTGCTACATTAAAACATACTGATCTAATAATACTGAAAATATATTCTATAGATATTTTCATAATATTTAAAATATTCGTAAGCATTAAAATATCTATCTTATTTTGAAATCCGCAAGATAGTTTTCAGAACACGCCATCGAGATACAATACGTAGAATAAGTTTCAATACGTAGATCGAGGCTCGTCAGATAGACTGACTCTCGACACGTAGAACGAGGTTCAGCACCTACACCGAACCCTGACACGTGGATCGAGGCTCATAAAGAAGAAGAAGAAAGGAGCGGATATTACAATAAGCTAACTTATAGAGTTTTCACGGGGTTTCCAATAGAAATTCCTTAAATTAAATTTCTAGCGGGTTGTTACATCTTGTATCAGTAAAAGGGTGTGTATAACCTTTGTATGTGTAGAAAGTGTTATACACAAGGAATAGTTGAATCACCACGTATAAGGTGATTGCAAATGTAGAGGATGTTCTATACGGATCATTTGTAGCGGTGTTGTTCAAAGATTTAATAGGTTTCTATCTCTACCTGAAGGAGGTTGAATAGTGAATTTGAGGATCTTCAAGGGGTAGCTTGAGGCGAGAACGTAGGCAGTGGGGCCGAATCTCATTAACATACTGAGTTTGCTTCTCTCTTACCCTTACTCTTTATATTTATTGTTGTTTCGTATTTTGTTTATATTTTATATTGTGTATTTGATTTATAATTTTTAATTTTTAAATACAACTCAATTCACTCCCCTTTTATGTTAGTCATCTGGGCATCAATGTTCTTGAAGCCAATGGCACTTGGTCCATCACATCTCTACCTCTTGGCAAGAAGACCATTGGATGTAAGTATGTTTTTAAGAAGAAACTCAATCAGATGGATCCATTGATAAGCACAAAGCTCACTTGGTAGCCAAAGGTTACACTCAACGAGAATGGTTTGATTATCAAGAAACCTTCAGCCCGGTAGCTAAGCTCACTACTATTAGATTGTTCTTGGCTTTAGCATCCAAATTCAACTGGCATTTGGACTAGTTAAATGTCCATAATATTTTTCTTCATGGGGATCTTTCTGAAGAGATTTATATGGAGCTTCCCCCAAGTTTGCAGGTTAAGGGGAAGTCTCAGGCCAAGCGTGGTAGACTTGTTTGCAAATTACACGAATCCCTTTATGACTTAAAACAAGCCTCCAGACAATAGAATTTCAAATTTACTTCTTCTCTTCTAGCTATTGGGTTTCGGCAATCAAAATCAGACTATTCTCTATTTACAAGAACTGATGAGAATGGTTTTATGGCTCTCCTTGTATATGTTGATGACAACATAATAGGGAGTAACAATTCAGCAGCAATAGAAGCAATCAAAAATTATTTAAAATTAGAGATCTAGGAGCTCTCAAATACTTTTTGGGTTTGGAAGTTGCAAGATCATCAACTGGCATTCATATTTGTCTAAGGAAATACACTCTGAAAATTCTTGAAGATGCTGGATTAATAGGGTGCAAATCTATCAACACTCCCATAGAGCAAAGTCACAAGCTGTCACATGTTTCCAAGGATCCCTTATCTGATATAACTGGCTATAGAAGGCTCATTGGTAGGCCGATTTATTTGACAATCACAAGGCCTGACATAACCTATGCAGTAAATGTTCTTAGTTTATTTCTGGACAAGCCAAGTCAAGAACACTTGCACATAGCTCATAGGATACTCAGGTATTTGAAAGGGTCAATTGGACAAAGCATTTTCTTTTCCACCAATTCAACTCTACATTTAAAGGCATGTAGTGACTCGGATTGGGCAGCATATCTAGATACAAGGAGATCAGTTACGGGTTTTTATTTGTCTTGGAGAATCTTTGATCAATTGGAAATCTAAAAAGCAATTGACTGTATCTTGATCCTTTGTCAGGCAGAATACCTAGCTTTAGCATATACTAGTTGTGAGATAGTGTGGTTAATCGCATTGCTCAAGGATTTCAATTCAAGTCATGAACAACCCGCACTTCTTTTCGGTGATAATCAATCAGCCATCCACTTCACCAAAAATCTTGTTTTTCATTAAAGAACAAAGCATGTAGAGTTAGATTGCCATTATGTTCGGGAAAAGGTATTGGCTGGAACTACCATACCAATTCATGTGAGATCAAGATTTCAGTTGGCGGATATATTTACTAAGACATTATCAGCGCCCGTCTTGAATTTCTTATTGTCCAAGATGGGCATATTGAACATATATGCCCATCTTGGGAATGAGTCTCAAGAAATATAGGAGAAAGAAGAGAAGAGTACTAGACCTCCCTGCAACCGCATATCAGAATAGGAGCTCTGTTACTATTCCAGTAGCAGAGCAATGCGTTCCACTACATGGCTACTGCGCAAGACTGAATTCTTACCGTCAGCTGCCACTTTTCATTTTTGTCCCTTTATTCCTTTCTGATAGGTTAGGGCGCATTCTTTTCGGTGCATATAAGTTGGGGGTCTTGCTGTGCAGAAATGACAGAGTAATTAGAATGATTTTGATCTCTTTCTATTCTGTTTCAATCCTAGAATTCTAACAGAAACAGCACTATACTCCCATCTCAAGAAAGCTTAGCGAAACACAACATATCAGTTTCATCCCCATTGGTTCAAAGCCATACCGCATAAGGAAGTTTTCATCTTTTGCATTGATGATTATTAAAAAAGTAGACTCCAAATTAAGAAGGGTGAAAGAGAAGTGATTGATCCCATACCAATATCTTAAGAAATAAAATTCATAAATAATTGCAGCCTCTACAAAATACAGGATTGATCACCTACAAATGAATCAAACTATGAATTACTTTACAAAAAATACCGATTCTAATTGATCTCAGTGAGCCCTTTTGAGATCAAAACCCCCTCCCTGAACTCTCCCAAACCTCCACATTTTGCTGATCTTTCCGGGTCACAAACATCTTGTTCCCTCCAAAAGCCAAGTTGGTTATCTTGGAACCTCCCATATCCTTCACTCTCCCCATCAAGTTTTTCCTAAAGACCCTGTCTTCCAACTTAACATCACTCTGCTTTGAAGAGCCCATCACTACCTCTGTCCACAGCTCTATATTCCCTCCCTTACTGCAAAACACTTGATTCCCATGACTCTCAATCTTGCACCCGACACCTTCCTTCTTCCCATTCACAGGTTTTCTTCTATCCCCAAGGCAAACCCATGGATTATAACTATCAATATTGCGCAAATCTGAAAAGTACACCTCGCCCGTGTTCACGCCAACCTTAAAGATTCCTGACAAATTATCCGAAACCGCTATATCCGAAAAGCAATCTACCTTCTCCTTAAGCTCCCATACCACATTTCCCGATCTGACATCCCAGAATTTGATGTTACCCAATACTCCCGAAGGCCCACTATGAGACCCGGATGCCATTAACAAACTATAACCCGAAACCCAATTCAATTTCGTGGCAGGGATCGCCGAGTCAATGTCGGCACCATAAATTTCAGAGTGACCAACCTCAGCTACCGGACTCATAGTCTGCAGATCATAAACCATAATCGAATTCGAATTCCGCCGACCCGATTCGAAACTAGCGAATAGAAGCTCGGGCGAGGATCCAATTGCTTGCACTGTCGAACTAGATCGAGTCACATTCTCCCAATTCAAGCTCTCTTTTACAATCCCCTTTTGAAGATCAAGAATCTGAAGCCCCGAGAAATCCGTGGCCCCGGCAGCGGCCAGGGATGGCGATATCGCCAGCAGCGAATCAATCGCCGTAAATTGGGTAAGAATCGTTGACTTTGTCCTCAACGACCAATCAAACGACGTTATCTTGCTACCATGCGCCACGTGGACCGAGCCGCACGGCGTCGTGGCAATCGTAGACGGCGAATTGCGGCCATTCAACGGTAAAACCAACGATTTCTCGAGGTTAAACGCGTCGAATTGCGACGGGTTTGAGAGCGAATTCAGTAAAAGGGGTTCGATGCCGTAGAACTGGGACTCGGAAATCAGGTCTTGGAGATCAAAAGCCTTGGCCTTGGAGGGAAGATTACCGGTTCTGAGAAGCGAAAGAAGGACAGAGAACAACTCGGGGTCTCGGTCGATGAAGGGCGGACCGGAGTGAGAGACGGAAATCCGAGAAAAAAGGGACTTGGGTCCGGCTAGACTAAGGGTTTGCTTGGTGGTCTGAAAAATCTGCCCACCCACATC
This sequence comes from Carya illinoinensis, assembly GCF_018687715.1. Classification (NCBI taxonomy): domain Eukaryota; kingdom Viridiplantae; phylum Streptophyta; class Magnoliopsida; order Fagales; family Juglandaceae; genus Carya; species Carya illinoinensis. Next base: position 36,556,250 of record NC_056762.1, on the reverse strand, counting down.
GACGGTGACTATGTTAGAATCTGTTTTGGTTCGTCCAGCCCCGTTGGTTGCCGAGCCCTCAAAAGGTGGCATATTTAAATAATTTCTCAAACCACTTCTACGAAGAAACCCTGAAACCTGAGAAATTTGGAAATGAAATCAAGCACAGGGAGAAAAGAAAAGGCACTGGAATTCCTTGAGTGGGGATTATGGATTGGTGGTGGAAGAAAAATAAGAGATGGGCGCAGGTATATAGGTAGAAGGTCCGGGTTGGTTTGGTTGGTGGAGTTTGTGGCTTTCCTGGGTTCTAGAAAGTTAAAGGCTTCGTGGGTTTTGGTCAACAATGAAGAAATGGATCCTTCGGCTTTGAAAAACGTTAAACTCGTTAGGAAATGGCTGACTTTTTAATTGTAGCCGCCCAAGATGGACCATGGACTCAGCTGATTCCTCGAGCAACCTACTTATTTGAATACTTTATTTTTATAATAAATGATCCGGTGATAAATATACTATATCTTATTTAATAAAATACAAGTGAGATAATAATATGATATATAGAATTTTTCTTAAATACATACTATTTATCGTCTTTTAACTATATTTTGTCATTATTACCTAATCTCATTCATATTTTGTCACTATATATAAGTTCTTTTTTTATAGGTTATAGTTATAATTTTTAGTGATTAAACACCAAAAAAATTATTATCTCAGTATTTCTTGGTCATAAGTTAGGACTATTCAATAAAATTAAGAGCGCCTGTCTTCTTTATAAAAATAAAAAATAAAAATCTAATCCAATTCTTTGCTCCAGGGAAATACTGAGAAGAGAACCAGAAAAAGATCTGTGCTTAGAACACCGACTCAAAAGTAGCTGAAACCAAACTCATGCTCGGATGGAACTCTGAAGTACATTCACATGAGCAGCCTGCTCTGTGGATTAATGATTCTCAGCCTAATCCCATGTTTAGCCCATTAAGGTGTTGGCAGAAGCTTTTGCAATAATAGATTTCATACATGCATTGATTCAACATTATTATTTTTTTATTGGCACTGGATGTCCGATACAACATATTTCATACAAGCCCTCGACAAAATATTTCAAGCAAGGCATTGACACAACATTATTCAAATGGCAAGAAAACTTACTTCACATATTAATTTCTTCACTAACAGCACTGATAATGTATTACAACTATTATATTAACTGTTCTATTGCCATTTATCTTAACATGGGAAGAGGTTGATGGCACAGACATCTAAAGGCAGCTATCAACTTTTGTTTCGGCCTAAAGTAGGGGGAAAAAATACACATTATCCATAAAAGGTCCTAACAAAGTATGCCTGTCTTTAGGCGAGGGACAACAAAAAGCCTCCTTACCTGAGTCAGTCATGTAGTTCGTCCTCCAATCAAATATAATACTTCTTTACAATTGGATTCAACAATTTTGGGGTTAGGTTGCTGTCAACCAGGTCGCACACCAAAGCCATGCCGTGAATTCTCGCAATTCTCCATGAACATGGAGGCATCAAGTGAGAGATGCATACCAGTTAGCTAACACCTGGTTGTATCATAGGGAAGAAAGACCAATCCTTGGTCGGCCCACCCTCCTTCCCCACAACGTTCTCGTTTGCCCACCAGTCAGTGCTAGCATCAGGCCTAAAAGAGTCTCCTCCCTCTGTATTGTCAAAATTGAAATCTTTAGCAGAACCAAGAGTGATAGACCGATGCTTCTGATGCCGCTCTGCCTCCTCCCGATCCTCAGGAGATTTCTCTGGTGTATAATTGGAAGTTTCACCAACACGGAAGTCATTACAATCAGTGACTCCAGTAGGATTTTGTCTTTCAGCGGTTGTATCTTTTAGACACACTGATATGGCTTCAGCCAATGGCAATGGTTTCTTATCAACACATCTTGCCTCATGTTCAGCAGTTAACTCAAACGAGAACCTACGACTAACAGCATCCTCGTCATCCCGCCTTCCATTGTCTGGATGCCAATGGGGAAAAACTTCAGAAATCTGACCGTTGAGAAGAAAACCATCATGAGATGTGGGCCTCACAGCATCTGGAGTCAACGAACCAGAACCTTGACGTGATCTGCGATCGGACAGCTTATATAGGCTCAAAAGCTTGGGAGGGTCACCAGTTCGAAACTCAAGGATGGGTTGACCAGCAGCAGCAAATTCGTGGTCAGGGAAAGGAGATGAGGTACCTGAACCTGAGATCGCAGAGCTTGGGGATATTAGCTGACCAACTGGGCTTCCAGGGTGAAGTTGATAAGACTGGAATTCATAGTATGAAAATGGGAATTTCTGACAAGCCTCACCATTCCGGAGGTTGGGATCAAGCAGCTGAGCAAATGGAACTTCAGGTGAGGAAGGTGTGGTCAAGTGGACAGACTCAGGAGGCGGAGTGAAAGGAGCAGTTGATGGTTCAGTGGTGAAGGTTGAGAAAACCGGTGGAGAGACTAACTGAGTTTCATGGGCATAAGGACCTATGGCAAAAATTGAGGCAGGTCCACCTGGGGAGTACATATTTGCAGCAATAGAAGTGCGAGACAATATACCCACTGGTGATTGTGTAGCAGAAGGAGGTTCTGATTGGAGGAAAGATGCAGGAGAGGACGGAGGTGCAACAAAGGGAAATGCTACTGCAGTTGTTTGGATTAGATTTTCAGATCCAGAAGCATCAGTTCGAGAAGGTGTTGTTTCAGGAACCAACACAGCATGCCCAATTCGCTTTCTGTGTCTGTCAAATCCAAAACACCAATATATGCTCCAGCAGCTTCCCCATCTTCTCTTCTGCATTTGACCAAATATTATGAGAAAAAAATCTAGAAAAGTAAATAATACCAGATTCCCTCTGTATCAAAATAATATGATTTCACATTCTAAGTAAAGCCCAGCCCTTAAAATACATAGACTAAGCCATCCAACAGGAGCACACCAATAAAATCCTCAGTTTAATTCCATCACTTTTTGTTGAGGCAATTCTTATTTGTTTATCGGCAACTAATCTTTGAACCATGAAACCAAGGGATGTTAGAACAAGATATCTCAGCAGAACCATGGACGAAGGAAAAGAAAACATAGGTTGAAAATAATTGCACATATATATCTCAAAAGCACACCAGCCACTAGTATCTTCTGGACTAGAAGAAAAGTCACTATTTTGAAATTTTCCCCAGTATGCTTTATGGCCACATGCCATAGAAGCAAAACGGGAAAAGCTCAACATCATCTGACATATAAATGGCTGCTTGTTGAATACAATCATCAGTATTGGGTATAAAAGTTTGAACTTGGCAAAAGAGTTTTCTAATTATTGAGTGCTCCCTTTTGGTTTTCTTCCAATGACAGCAGCCATTAAAAAGAGAATATGCAACTACACCAAACTTATCATCTCTAAAAGTAAAATTTTACAGTTTAAACAAAAAACAATCTCGAATGAGCATGAAATTTCACTTCTTAGCATCAACAACAGAACTCATGCATGCATCCAGGAACCCGTCCCTACCGCAGTAAGTTTGTTGAAACTGTAACAATATATTTTTGGACTTGATAAGTTTGGTATATAAATCTTTATTTATTAAAAAATAAGTTTGATATATTTTCATGTTCTAACAGGGAGATCAAGAAGTGCTCTTTCTTATCTATGGAAGGGAAGCTCGGTCCAAAAGGTCCAGTAAGTTCTTCAAAGAAACAAAAGAAAGGAAAAAAGAAAGAAAAACACCCCCAGGCAGCTATGTTTAAAAAGAAATATATGTTTGGTACACTCATGATCTGACAGTGTACTCCAATCTATGAACTACAAAGTGGCCTTCCTTATTAAAGGACAGCCAAAATTTCCAGTTTTATAAAACCTTGAGAAACATTAGCCTATCTCCCATTATACATACATGCTCATGATTCTCCCCCACCACTTCTCCCATTATACATACATGCTCTAAACTGAAGTGAAACTCAAACCAAATCCACGGCTTTGCCATGTACATTTCAAAACCCATCTATGTATTACAACCTCCATCATAGCGATTCTGCCTCTACAGAGACGCATTTCATGCTCTGCAAACTTTCTTTTCCACTTACCAACAGTAAAAAGAGAAATTATTGTGCTTCTTTCACACTCAGAAACAACTCTACAAACTCAAAAGCTCAGGAATATTTTCTAACATCAAACCACCAAAAAGGTAATCAAATTCCCGAAGTACCAGAGTACCAAAACGGTATCTTAGGCTGTGGACACTCATTTAACCCAGAGCAAAGCTACATACTTTCATCTAAAAGTCGACCCTCTCAAACTAAACCAAAGAATTTTAACACACCATCGACTTCGCTTTCTGGAAATACTTGCATTGCCTTTCTAAAGCAGAATTGGACTAATTTTTTACCTCAAAAAAAGCATTATTTTTCCTAAAGCCAACCAAACAGTGCGTGATTGGGTTCATTATCACACTGAAACTCAACCAAAAAAATGAGAACAAACAAAAGAAAATCGACACAATCATTAATTACTATGCCATTAAAAAAAAAACCGAAATCAATTAAGCAATCGAGGAAAATAAAACAGATCTCAAATCTCACAACTAAAACTATAAAAAATAAATAAATAAATAACATTTAAACATCATTCCAATTATATCAATCAAATTAACGCAATCCGAACGTGAAAAAACAAATAAATCCATATTGAAAGAAAAACAAGTCGTCCAAATTTTGTGTAAGATTTGTACCTGAACTGTGTCTTGAGGAGCACGATTGTCAGCAGACGCGATCGCAGTAGCAGCAGCGCTTATAGTCTCCAAAGCGTTGTTTACAGCTCTCGAATCACCATTCGCACCTCTCATCTCCGCTTTGCTTGATCAGCAAACACCTAGTTTTCACTGAAAGTAACTTTTTTTTTTTTTCAGTCGCAAATCGGATTTTTCTCTGCCGAAGAAAAAATGGTCACAATCTTCTCGAGAAAATTCTTTCACGGAAGATGAATGAAGGAGCAAAGAAAGGGAATGAGTTGAGATTTGTAAGGACTTATAAATATTAAGAATTATTTATTTATTTATTTACTGCAAGTAACGCTTCTGAGGTCAAACACGGCAATGACTTGCTTTCTACATGTGATTATCTATATTTTATTTCAATTAATATCTAGCATTAAGCACTTTGAGTAATTTACATAATTGCCCTTCCTAGTTATAATTCTGAAAAGTCTTGATTGTGTGAAATTTCCCTAATTAGGATGTCAAATATGATGTGTACTCTCATCCCTATCTAACGAAATTCCCAATTCATCCTTTGGTTTCCAAATCTTATGTCAATTTCTTATTTCAAACTCTTCAAATATATTATTCTTTTTTCTTTTCCTTTCTAATATTCAAACGTGTAATTATCAAAACCTTTTCGTTTTTATAGATTTCGGTTCGATTCTTTCTCGCATATATAGTTTTCAAATAAATTATAATAAGAATTATTTTATTTTAAAGTTGGTTTATAGAATAGAGCATATATATCATTTAAATGATAAAATTTGATTTATTATTATAAATTATGACATGTAATATTATATTGTTGTTAAGGATAGGATCGTCCAACAATGGCATTGAGAAAGTGAAATATTAGTGAGGTACTCTTTTAATATCTTGGAATGATGATTAAATAATATTTACCGAGAAAGCCCTTTCTTTTGGCTTTTGTAATGGTGATGTCAAATGTGAGTGCACGTGTGCACATCTACTTCTACAGTGCCCTAGAATTTTGGGACCCATCCCTCCCCCAAAAATTCTTCCTCCCTTTACCAGCCACCAACTTTGTTATAAAAGCTTAAACTAACTTGCACGGCAGCTCCATCTCTCTCTCTCTCATGACTTAACACGACCTTACCTTTATAAATAATATTTATTTTATTTTATTTTACTGAAATTGATGCCCTCAAAGTTCAAACCCCTCTCTTTTTCACACATGGAGCATTGTGGAATATCATTGTTGCAAAAGAGCCTTTCTGTGTCTCCAACTTTTTCTTATCTTCCTTTAAAGCATTTGGCAGTACCTTTTACAGATTGTGATTCGCTTTGTTTTTTAATCTAGGGATGATGTATTTTATGGTTATTTTAGTTTTAGTAAGGTTAAATGTAGGTATAGATGGTGTAAATATCATAGATTTTAAAAAAATAAAATAAAATTTATTATTAAAAAATTATTTTTTCTTTTAAATTTTATATTTATTTAATTTTTTTTAAATATACAGTAATTATATATTCTATAATTATAATTTTTTTTTTTACCTCTTTTTAACTTTCTAATCTTTTAGATAAAAGATTTGGATTTCATGAATAAAAAAGCCTTATCAACAACTAATCAGGTCTTGGGTCCCACCCAAACATGCCCCCAGCTAGATATTTCCAGGCAATGCAGGCAACATGATGAGCTAGCTAGCTAGCCCTCTGTAGACTTTTGGGGGTATAACTCCTTTGGGGATGGAAAAGAGAGAATTTGTTTTGGAAAGTGGGTATCGAAAATGATTGAGATATGAATCAAAGATGATATAAAAGCTTTCTTAGAAAAAAAAAAAAATTATGTAATAATATAAAGCTTTCTAGTACCCTTTGTGACATGCAATTACTCCATTAATGGTGTGTTTTCTGCAAGGATCTGAGTTAAACTTGTGTAAATCAAAGAATATGATGAGTACTACTGCACATGCAATTTCTTTAAGTTTGATAGAAGAAAACAAGGTTTTGAAGACCTGAGGCTGGCAAGAACCCATATATTCGAAGTGTAGGAAAGTAGGCCATGAAGTGATGCCCCAAGAAAAAGACTCGAGAGTTAGATGCAGTGAACTGCTTTTGACTCAATCCTGGCCCTGTTATGATTGAGGTCCCCTTACCAGGATGGTGTTATTTTTTCAATTATTGCATCCATTTGTTAGCTTATTATAGGTCAATGAAAGAGCAGATGAGAATTGTTTAATTAATTAATCTCATGATTCGGTCCTAACAAGTTGCTAATTTTCTTTTACCTGGATGGCACGTAAAGGTGGACCACAAGTGGGGGATTTCATCAGCCATGCATGCATGAGTTTTCATTAATTTCTTTCCCGTGGGGACTTTGATCATCATGAGCTTTGTCTTTCCCTACATCCAATTGAAATAACGTGTAAATTCGTTGGCTATGTCATGAATTGATATTGATGCTGGGAGACTTGAGGAGGGGTTCAAACTCAGATCAAGATCTCAACCATAATTTATAAAATGAAACCCACATATAAGAGATGAAGCTGCTTTTTACAATTCAATTGAAAAAGGAAACTTCCTTTCGGATGCTTTCATTTAATATTCCATACTCATTCTTTATATTATTGCCAATATATTATTGCCAATATAAAGGTACAAGGAAAAGCAAATGGGTTCCATTGATGCACTAATATTCCTCTTTTCCTTGGCTTCTCAAAAATCAAAGCATCACAAAGAAGACTTTTCTGGCCATAATTAATATAACTTTTAAGTAAAATCCTAGGATGACTAATAATAATAATAATAAAAGAGAAAGCAACCAATCAAAATATGGGTTAAATTTCAAACTTTTATTGTATATTTTATTTCCCCACTTTTTGCTTGACCTTTCCACAACCTAAAAAAAAGACACCAAAAGGTCAAAAAAAAAAAACACCCTAAGAAAACATTAAAAATCCCAAATATTTATAATTGGCAAAGAAACATAAATGTTGATGATTCTTCAACATTAATTTGGTTTGGTATTATCCATTTGGTGACTAGGTTTAGGCCTAATTTTAGGTCAGAAACTTTGACTCCACAAACATAACATATACTTATAACATAAATGATTTATATTAAATCTTTATAAAAAAAAGTAAATCTTATTTATAAAAAATGTGTAAAAAAATATTTTTTATTAATAAAATCTAAGGACTTATATAAGATTTATCTATTTAAAACTTAGACATAATTTTAGAAAGAGCCTCTGAATCGGTTGGGTGTTTGTCTTCGTTTTACACCAGCAAATCACAAGTTACCACATAAGAGATACGACAAATTACAATATGCACTCACGTACAAGTGAAAAAAAAAATTACAGCTGTTTGATCTTTTTCCCCTCACTCTAGGGGTGAAAATCGACATATCGGTTTCGGTTTTGGACAAAAATCGAAATTGCACCGATGGGTAAAAATGATGAAAATCTCGACTAAAACCGGGCAGAGAATGGAGAGGAAACCGTCATCCTCGGTTTCAGCGTAACTCCGGTCGGTTCGTCGACGTCTTCAGTGGCTGTGTGTGCCGTAAGAGAGAGCGAAAGAGTGCGGAGAAGCCACACACTGACTGAGAGTTTTGAGAGAGAGAGATATATATATATATATGACGTCGTGAGGTGAGCTTAGAGAGAGAGAGAGAGAGAGAGAGAGAGAGAGAGAGCTGGCGACGGAGGTGGCCTTGCGTGGCTACGTGCACCTTGAGAGAGAGCTCGAGAGAGAGAGAGAGAGAGCTCGAGAGAGAGAAGCAGCGGCATACTGTGACTGATACAAAGAAGAGGAAGACGAAGTGGAACGGCGCTGTGTTAACCCTAGAGTTAAAACGGCGCCGTTCCTTTAATTTTTTTTTTCCAATATTAAGTCATAAAACGATACCGTTTCACTTCAATTTAAGTGAAACGGCGCCGTTTCATATAAATATATATATATATATAATTCAAAAAAAATATATTTAAACCATCAGTCGATTCAGCGGTTCAGGCTAGGTTCAAACCGGGACCGAACTGTTGGATATCGATTTTGAATAAAATCTACCGTACGCCGACCGGTTCTACTCTAGTTCTGGCCAATTCTGATCTCCAGCGGCCAGTCTGAGTCGGTTCCGGTCGGTTCTTCGGTATTTTGTACAGCCCTACCTCACTCCCCCATTCTCTACCCCCTTGCTCTCTCTCTCTCCTCCCCCATCTCTCGTTGATCTCCCTGCTCTCTCTTCCACTAAAATACTCTCTCTCACTAAAAAATAGAATATGATTGAGGACGGACTTGATGGATAGAATGTTCCAAGAAAGTTAGAGAGGAAAAAGTGAGAAAGATGGCACCAATAACTACAGAGATTTTTGCTCTTTAAGGCCACCTTTTCTATTTCTTTTTGAATTCTCTCTCTCCCTCCATCTAAAAGGAGAAGCTGTACTTTTTATGTGACTATGGAGTAAATAATCATCTTTAGATTATTGTGGTTTGCTTCTCCCTTTTTTTCTTTTCTTTTATATGATTTCTTTCTTCTTTCTGGTTCTATATTTGCGTTTACAACTCCAAATTTAATATTTTTTGTAATTTGTGTTCTCTTTCTTAATTTTACTTTTTAATGGAGAATGCTATTTGAGTTTTTTAGATCATACCCATAACTAAATTCTAATAAAATTTATGTTTGAATGCTGAGAAAATATATTTTCGTTTGGATGCTAAAAAAATGTATTCCTATTTGGATGGTGAGAAAATGTGGGATCTATTTCTGTTTGGTTGCTAAGAAAAGATCTTGAGTTTGATTTTTGTTTTCTTATTTTTACCAACCCTCAAATTCAACAATTGCCACTCTAATTTATCAACTGTCAAGAGATGTTGATGAGAAATTGGGTTCCAAATAGTGCTTTGGGGGTAAGAGGAAAGAGAGAAAGGAGAAGGAAAAATGGAAAGGAGAGAATGGATGTGCACCTACCGTAATTTCAACAAGTCCACCACGTGTTGCAATTTTATTGCTTGGTGTAAAAGAGAAACCAACACTCGACCTATTTTAAGTTTTTTTCATAGTTTTACTCCATTTATAATAGGGGTGGGTAGCGGGGCCCCACACCTTGCTACCTCGCCCCCGTTCTCCCCGCCCCCACATGGCGGAGCGGGTAACACCACCCCACATGGGTAGGGGCGGGGGCCCCGCCCTGCCCCGCATCTAGTCCCCCTAGCGGAGGCGGGGGGTGGGGAGGGCCCAACCCCGTCCCGCATTTCTCATGCCCTGCCCCCTACACATATATATTATATATAAAAACATAAATATTTATATATATTTTACAATGTATATATATAAATATATATATTACAATTTGTTAAATTTATTTACAAAATATGCATTAACAAATTTAAAAACTATATAGTTTAAAATTACTACACTACAATTTACATAAAATATGTATTAGTAAATTTAAAAATTACATAATTTTTAAATTATAGTCATATTTATAAAATTTAAATTTATAATTTGAATCTAAAAATATATTTTTGATCACTTTTGAATTTAAAAATAATTTTTTAAAATAAAAATGAAGCGAAGTGAGGCAGGTGGAAAATGGATGGAAAACTCCCCTCCTACACCATGCGGGGCCCGCACCCCTAATTTATAAGCCACTCGTACGGAAAGCAGTTTTGAGCATGAGATGGGACTAGAATTTGAAAAAAGCTAAATACAATCGTCCTGTGCAGTCGTGGTGCAATCACCTCTGCCTCCTTCATTTTCGATCTCTCACATCTGACACCAAATCAGATAAATAAGAAAAGGAATATATTTTTGTTTTGTTTAAATATTTTTGAGCATTTTCAAATCCCTCACAACTGTCTAAAAAAAAAAAAAAAAAAGATATTTGAGAATGGGTACAAACCTTGCAACTTGCGCATGGGACGTCCTCTCCATCTCAATAACCAAATTTTTATTTTTCTGCAATGGTTGCCATATATTTTTTTATATTCTATAATTTTTTTGCAATGGAAAACAAAGAAATTTTTGGAAAGATGGATGCCGAAACTGGAACTGAAAGAAGGTGTACATGTTTGCCACAAAGAAGTTTTTGGAGAGATGGATGCCAAAACTGGAACTGAAAAAAGGTGTACATGTTTGTAAATTGGTCAAGGTATTTGTAAATTGGAATTTGAGAGAGAGTTGCGAAATGGGTTTGGGATAATTAAACTTGGATTTGCAGAGTGGGATAGATCTGTAAATTACGTAATAAGTAAATTAGAATTGGAAGAAAGTGACTCGTGAAACAAACTGAAAAAAAAATTAGATTTAAAAGAATTGTAATGTTCAAAATTGCGTCTGCGAGGTTTCTCCTTTAATTTCTTTTTTTAATTTCTTATTAACATTGACGTGACACTGATATCAACGATTGCACGCCGACTGCCCCTCACGACTGTACCTAGCGGAGCTGTTAGAATTTAGATGTAGGATGGTCCAATGTGATAGGCTATGTACACAGTACAAGTTCGGCCCTGCAATCAAAAAAAGCCTGTCTGTTTGAACAGCCAGACAGACCAAAAGTTTGAAGTACCAAAACCAATGGACTACACGTGGCTTTCCTGCATGCACCAGAACGAGGTAGCAACTGGTAGTTTAACGGAGTTGGTCCCAGTTGTCCTATTATTCTATGCCACGTGATGTAACCTTAACCCATGATGATTACTTCTTTTGACACATGGTTTGTGTAAGCATCAGCGAGGCTGTCTTTAAAAGATCGTGCGGTTGTCTGTTGCTGCACGTGGAATCGTCAGAGCTGAGAACAGTCCGTTCTGATTAATACAATACAAATACAAAGGTGGCCAGGGAGGGTGAATGAAAGGAAACTGTCAACGGAAAAGTAGTACTCCCAACTACGCAGTGACACGTAGAGATGAAGCCGGCATGTTCGTTGATGCTGCCTAGAAGCATGCACATTACGCTGAGTGGTGGTGATGTAAGCACTTGGAAGAAATTCGGAAATTTTCCGGGACAAATTTTATTATAATTAATGTTGAACCGTAGTTTATTCACTGATATTGTAATTTGTAATACTTCCATGTTAAACATTTCTATCTTCAAATTATTAAAGATATTTAGATAAAATAAATAAATCTTAATTCAAATTTAACGTACATGAAATGTTTATTTATTTATTTATTGAGAAGAATAACATAATTACCGTCATAAACAAATTCTACAGAAATAAATCTACAAACTAATATAATTTTATAAAATATATTAAATTTACTTTATAATAAAAATAACTTTACGACTATATCAAATATCAATTTGTAAGTTAACTTTGGTGAAAAATATTTTATGACTATTTTTCGTATTTAATTACACAAACTAGTCCGGCTACAAGAATTTCAACATACAAGTGTAAAATGTGCTTTTTATTGTGTTTTTTTTTTTTTTTTTCCCAATCATTTTTTCAATCTCTTTAAACATTTTTAAAAAAAATTACAAACTCATTTAAAAACATTTCCTTAACAATTAAATAAAAATAAATAAATGAAAATGGGTAGCCTTTGTCTTGCATTCTGGATGCATCATTTTTCCCTTAACACGAAGTCAGTGTGGCCTTTGGTCCAAATAGCACCTGCCTTAGGTTTATGGTTAGAAAAACCGGGGCTCAAAAATCACATGAACCGTTTTTATGGAACTACCTAAGGCCCATTTCAATACATAACAAAACCAACCTTCTCTACAACTTTTCTAACATCAACAACATCCGGTGATATTATGTAGTTCGTATTGGGTGTAATCAGGCTTGAGAGAACTGTTGCAAGCTACTCTTTGAGGGTGTCCCGGTTTCATTCAACTTGAGGGGAAAAGAAACAAGAAAGAAACACACTTCATCATATATATCATAAACAGCCCCATCCACATCCCAAACAAAACAAAACAAAAAAAAAACAAAGATGTTTGACTTCCAAGTAAAAAGTATCACATGAAGAGCATACTTTTTTGTAGAGAGAAGCAAAGAGTGCCAGAATATATTTATTTTTGGTCACCGGTGTGGGCGGCGCATTTTCTGCAAAGATAAACAACAAAATTTAAGCAGCCAAGCTTTTTGAGGCAATTTCAAACACGTTCTCCGATAGTCCATTGGTAGACATGATCTTCTCCAGCTGTGCCTGCAAAACCCCAATCCATTTTTAACAAGATTATTTAGCTCTTGGTGCTTAGACATTATGTGAAGCGTGATTAAATGAAACGAGAGCAACAGCATGTTACCTTGGCAAGGTTTTGGCGGGTTTCATCGTATCGCCTCCATCTAGAAAAAGCTGACACCATGCGGGACGCCACCTGCGATTACAATAAAGATAAAGAAGCAAAAAGTTAGAAGTCAGTGATGGCATAGCTTGTAGAAAGCAAAAGGCTTCTTTCCAAATGGACCTGAGGATTTATTTTATCAAGCTGCAGCACGATTTCTCCTAAGAACTTGTAGCCTGACCCATCCTTTGCATGGAAATTCACAGGAGAACCACAAAAACCCCCAATGAGCGAATACACCTTGTTTGGGTTCCGCATGTCAAATGCAGGATGGTTTAAGAGACTCCGAACATTCTCGACATTACCAGGAATGTCAGACATGGCTTGAAGGGCAAACCATTTATTCACAACCTGAAAAATAAACCATGAGATTGGGAAAGGTAAGATAAAGTTAGAAGAAAGCAAAGAGAATTTCCCTGCATAAATCGAACAACATGACAGTTCTCTAAAATCCAGAAGCACTTGCGAAAAACAGAATAAATTGGCATTAGGAAAGAAAGATTAATCTAAAGGGTGGGATAGCAATAAATACACACTAAGCACTAACAATTAGGGACTATCCTGGAACGTATCATTACTTCAATCTTGCAACTTTGAAATAACAAACAATGACTTAGATGTATTTCTTTCACAGAGATGCTGCAAAACACGAACTTGGTGGTATCTATCAGGGGTGCCCATTTACTTCCCAAAAATATATCCTTTCCATGTAAACAAGCAGAAATGTGGAACTATATGTACAACTACACAAATACCTACCATAACTGTACTTGAGAAAATCCTGTGCAGAATGCATACCATACATCCCCTCCATGAAGTGAAATAAATACACAACATGGAACTCATAGAGTCATAGACCCAAAAAAAAATTTTAAGCAAATTACGAAAAATTGAGTAGAAGTATTACCAAAAAGTCATGCTGCCACTTGCTATAGAAGTCGGCCAGCACATCATCACGAGTTTTACCAGGGCTCTGCGCAATGGCCACCAAAGCTGAAAATTGCTCAGTCATATTTGTGGCAGTTCTATACTCATGCAGCGCAAGTTCGGTATACTTGGGATCTTCAAGCAACGCGAGATATGCTACCATTAATACAAACACATAATCAATCAGTGGAAAGTTTTACCAAAGGCCAAACTTGCAAGCATACAACTAATAGCAAAACAGACCTAAAGCAACATTCTTCAAAGCTCGTCTTGCCATATTAGGATGATTAAACACGTACTCTTCTGAGCTCCTATTTTTTTCAACCTGTGAAGCATCAAGATTCAAGACAGGAACTTTCTCCCTCAGTCAAATAATAAAGTAGATAGAAGCACAGGAATGGTAATTAATTCATTATGCAACGCCAGTGAGGATGGCATACTGTTGTGAGTAACTCCGCTTTCAGTTCCAAAGCAAGCTGCTTCCTGATAAAAGTACGAACAGCATGAACAGCATCAGGATCAGCAATTTCCATCATGTCCATTATTTCCCCTTCACCAGGTAGAGTTATCGCTTTGGCAATAAACTCCTAGAAAATCAAAGGTCATTAAAATTTATTAGTGCATTCACCCTTCCCCAGGATTGGAAAAAACATCTGGAAAGCAGGAAATGCCTCATCATACTTTATCCAAGCTAGAGTCACATAGTATGCTTCTGAGCCCATCCACAAAATTTTGATTAAGAACTAATGGCTTGTTTTGTTGAAAATCAGCCACCAAGTTTAGCATCAACTTGCGTGCCAGCACTTGTCCAGCCTCCCAACTACAGAACAAAAATAACCAAGTAAATAACTGTTCATTAATTACTCAATAACCAAATAAATAAGTACTGATGTATTTAGAATGACAAACCGGTTGAACTCATCAGCATCATGAGCAAGAAGGAAAAACAGATCACTGTCAGTGAGATCGGATTCAAGACGAATAGGAGCACTATAGCCCCTCAATAGAGATGGAACTGGCCGTTCAAATATATCGGAAAACACAAACTCTTCCTCTTTCTGCTTAGTCCAAAACAAATGCATATGAATTTTAGTCTGGGAACAATAAATATAAAAATAATAAAAGGGAATAATCTAATGGCTTAGCAATGTGGTCTCCGGTCAATAAAAACATAACACAATGGCCATTGTTCTCCTAGCATGTGAAGTGCATTGTGTTAGCAACTTAGCAAGATTTTGTATCTCTTCTTTCTCCTAGCCGCAGCATTACATCTGCTGACCCATAATTGCATGAGTAATGCTAGGTATAAGCCCCAAATAGACAAGCCCCCATGCAGTCCTTTTATAAAAATGTGGGTACCATTCATAAAGAATTTTTTATTTTTTATTTTTTTTACACTTTGTCCTGGTGGGGTCCACTTTTTACAAAGGGCATACGCAGGGCTTGTCTATTGGGGCTTGTACAAGTCGTTTCTCTAAACTCAATCACATTTGAGTGATCGCAAGCAGCCTATATATTTAACAGCTAGAAGAACACCTTTTGGTCCATTCAAATGCGAAAATGGGAAGAAAAATATGTAAATTTCTGAATTGACCTTGGTCACTCGAAGCACTGTTGTATATACTGGCTGGTTGTTGCTTGCAACAGACTGCAATGTTCCATCATGATACACAGAGGAAAGAGGAATCTCCTTGCCTGTTGAGTCGAGCAAACCCACTGCTACAGGAATGAACATGGGTTCTTTTACTGGTTGCCCTGGAGTGGGTGGTACCTCTTGACTGTGAGAAGCCGCCCCCATCAAACATAATAGTTAGTGATATCACCAACAAATGAGAAAGACCATGATTTTTTACCCAAAAAAAAAAAAAAAACAGAATCCCAGCATGTGCACCTGAACTTCAAAGAGAGAGTATGAGCTTCAGCATTGTAAGATGATGATACTTTGACAGAAGGGGTCCCAGCTTGGGAGTACCTGTATTTTAGATGAGTTTTAGAGGCCAAGGATCAATGCCATCAGAAGAAAACTCAAAAGACACAAACGTACTATACTGACCATTGTAAGAAGTTAGCAAAATCGGCACCATTGGCATCTCGCATGGCAGCAAAAAAATCTTCACAGGTTACAGCTTGACCATCATGTCTCTTGAAATAAAGATCCATGCCCTGAAATGTGGAGAAACTGCATAAGCAGGCAGCAGGCTTCCATAGACAAGAAGTGTTTTCAAAGTAATTATATATTTTATCGCATCATCAGCTTCAGGCTCAGGCATATTCTAAATCTTACTTTTCTGAACCCTTGACTCCCCAGTAAGGTTTTGTACATCCTGACAACTTCAGCTCCCTGATAATTGGATCATAAGATCAAGTCATTGATGACTTACAATAATTCTCATCCACAGAGAGAGAGATGACGAGTTTGTTGTTTAAGAAATAAAAGCCAAACCTTTTCATACACCTGTAAAAGGAATATAAACAATGAAGAATTAGACATCTTTCCTGAGAATTCATAACCTACAAGGATTAAAATATACAAATCCAAATTGACAAGTCCTACCGTCACTGAACATTTGAAGTGTGTGAAGCCCCCAAATCAGCATCATATCCAGTATAATGCACAAGAAAGTCAAACATTCAAAAGTTAAAAGCATGTACAATCTCCAATTCACCAAAACAAAGTATGTGAACACAAATAAACTCTAGTTTAGTTATACAAAAAACTGAAACTTGCCTGTGTAGAAATTGTCCATCTGTCAAGAGAAAAAAAAGGAGGGAAGGAACACAAGTTAAAACCTTAATATTCATGAAAACCATATATTATCTTTATAACTTGATACAAAAGAGTTGTTTAAGGGGTAGAAGAGAAATATAAAATGATTTCGGACCTTAATGTAAGAATGTGGCCGTACAGGATGAGCCATGGGACCAGCATCCTGAAAAACCAGGAAAACAAATATTAGCACTTAAATGCAGCATGTTATACAAAATACATCTACAACATTAAAGGCACACCCATATTACAAAAGGCATAAATGACTACCCACAAACACTCTGCATGGTCTAAACAATAATTTATCACAACATAGAAACAATGGATAAATCAATCTAGAAGTTACATAAATTTGATATATTTGTGAGAAAAAGGAAAAAGAAAAGCAAGACCTGTGGAAACTGATAATTTCGAAGCTTTGAAACATCAGCAATCCGCTTCACAGTACGGCTTCCCATGTCAGATGAAAATTCCTACCAATAATGAAAGATTTATTAGATTCATAAGCTCAATATGGTGAAAAAAAGATACAATTTTTTAGGTTATGAATACCACTTTGTAGATGATCAAAAGAGAGGCCATACCTGATCTCGGAAAACAGTGAGACCTTCTTTTAGGCTGAGCTGGAACCAGTCACGACATGTCACTCTGCAATTATTATGTCAAACTGAAGTATGAACATGATTTTAATGCTAAAAGATGAAGTTAACAATTAACATGTAAGTCGTGAACCAACATGGAATGAAGAAAACTAGATTCAAACTGCAGTTACAAGTATAAAAGGGACATGCATAAGAAGATAATTATAAGATCAAGAGCTAATACGCAAATGAATCGGAATCAATTCAAGATGATATGTGATGGCTTGCAAAATTTCATATTGCAGATTTTACAAGTTCGCTCGAGCGGAGGCTTTTGGCCGCTCGAGCGAATTCAGGCAGATTCAAACGCTCGACTGCCGCTCGACAGGGAGCTCGAGCGGGTTGCTGAAAAACGAAGATCGCTCGAGCGGAGACATTGGCCGCTCGAGCGAAATCAGGCAGAGTCGAACGCTCGATGTGCGCTCGATAGGACGCTCGAGCGAAATCAGGCAGAGTCGAACGCTCGACGCGCGCTCGACACCCCGCTCGAGCGAACATCGTATTTTGACAGATTTTAGGTTTTCCGCCGTGGGACCATATAAAAGGCCATTCTTCACTCTAGAGCCGCGGTTTTGGACTGGAGAACACTCTTTGGGAGAGAAAAACATAGCTAGAGGGATTCAAATCATTTGTTTTGGAGACGGAATTCCAATTTATTGCACGTACGTTGGATTCATACACGAGCACGGACGGGAGAAAGGCGTTGAATCGTTCTCTTGAGCTTTTGACGACCAGTTGAGGCTGCAAGGAGGATTTTTCAGTGTTTATTTTCTTCTTCCCATCTTCTCAGAACAATTATGGTGAATTCGTTTATGTTGAATTCCAATTCTAGTATGAGCTAAATTTTCTTCTTTCTAGGAAAACGATGTAACCTAATTCCGAACTATGCTTGTTTGTCCATGCTAATTTAATGCAATTCTCTCTTTGTTTATCTGATTTATTCTGAGTTTAATGCTTCTAATTAACTGGCCATTGATTAGATGATTATTAATCTTGTGATTTGCTATCGAAAGAGGGAATCATAGGGTAGATCTTGGATATTTCAGCATAGGTAAGTATAGAGATCGAAAGACTTGTATGAACCTGTGTAATAATTACATCATTGGTCTTATTGCGTTCTTGATTATTTAATTTGCATACTCTTGTGTGAATTGATAAACTAGAATCAATTCCAATTGACTATCGAAAGAGGCTTTTGGATGAATTAGAGATTTGCTAATAGACAAAAGAGGTTTAAGTTAAATTAGCTGGATGAGAAAAGTATAGTGAAGAATTATGGTGAAATCGATTTCCTAGAAGTTTTCTTCCCTATTGAATTTGATCTTCAAACATCAGTTTTACTTTCTTTGCTTATTTCTCTTGAGTTGATCTAGTTTTATTTGCTACTACAAAAACCTTAGCGATTCCTCTAGATAGAATTGAGATTAGCATAATTTTGGTATTTGGCAAGAGTAAGGTACCAATCCCTGAGGACGATACTCTTCTTATTACTTTACTATAAAACTACGATACTGTGCACTTGCAGTTTTGCACCGGTCAAGTTTTTGGCGCCGTTGCCGGGGATTGGTTTATTCTTATTCTTTTCGTCAATATCGATACAAAGTAATCTTGGTTTTAATTTAGAATTTTGTTTTAATTTGTTCTACAGGTGTGTTTTTGACGTTGGATGCGCCGTGCTAGATCTCGTGATATTATTCCTGTTGATCCGGAGATTGAAAGAACTCTTAGATCACTAAGAAGAAATAAGATACTAGCCATGGCTGAAGAAGATCGTGAG
This sequence comes from Carya illinoinensis, assembly GCF_018687715.1. Taxonomy (NCBI): domain Eukaryota; kingdom Viridiplantae; phylum Streptophyta; class Magnoliopsida; order Fagales; family Juglandaceae; genus Carya; species Carya illinoinensis. Next base: position 36,537,134 of record NC_056762.1, on the reverse strand, counting down.
GTACTACCACGCACCTTGAAGGACTATGTACGGCCAGTTGTGAATGGAAATTACTCGAGCATAATGCGCCAGCCAATTAATGCCAACAACTTTGAGCTCAAACCAGCTTTGATTAGCATGGTGCAGCAGGCTCAATTCAGTGGATCACCACTTGATGATCCCAATATTCACCTGGCTATGTTCTTGGAGATTTGTGATACTGTGAAGATTAATGGTGTTACTGAAGACACCATTAGACTGAGATTGTTTCCCTTCTCTTTGAGGGACAAGG